>NC_084994.1:30653716-30701216 GCF_963854185.1 Sardina pilchardus | reverse complement strand
GAAGGGAATTATTTTCCGATAATGACCGGCGTTCTATACATTATCCCGCTTATTATACGGCTACTTGCCAAAACGAGAAAAGAAACTCATCTCAATGTGTCTTTAGCAATGACTTGGCTACCGTTTCGTGGCTTCCGCAACAACTAGAACTAGCGGAGTGAACCCGTTGCCATTGGCAGCGGTCATTATACCTTCGGAGCGGTCATCTATCAAGAAATAATGACCGGTAGAACGTTGAGAAATCCCATTCAAGTCAATGGAGTGTTCTACTTGCATTGTGAAGAGCCGTATAATAACTGAAGAACAGTTGATATTAGTAGCCATGGAGTTTGTTGCTACAGAGACTTTTCTTCATTGATATACTTGAGGGAGAGAGGAGGAGGGGAGTCCTTTTATTTTTAATAATACATTGTATTTTTGATCGTACATTGAATATGTTATTGGTTAAAATGTTGTCTTAACCTTGATATGTATACACAAAGGCAAACATGATTTAATTAAAGTACATATAAATAAATTAAAATGTAAAATGTGTGTTATGTTGAGTTTCATGGCACATACAGTATGTATTCTTAATGAGTTAATCCTGTATTCTATATGGTGAGCACGTCGTATCCAACTAGAGCAAGCAAACCAGATACCAAATGAATGTTGTGTGTTGACGGTCATAGAATGACATTTGAACTTGAACTTGGAGTGTTCTATGGAGGGGAGTCCTTTTATTTTTTAATAATAAATTGTATTTTGATTATAAATTAAATATGTTATCGGTTAATCTTGATATGTGTATATCCACAAACGTAACCATGATTTAATTAAAGTACATACAAATAAATAAATAAATAACAATAAAAAAAAAATTTAAGTATAAAGTGTATGTTATGTTCACTGTCTTTGAGACACAACTGTGAAACCAATACAGCATTTATTCCTTCAGCACAAGACATTTCCTGTACAATATTCACTGGCAGCAGGTGTTAGCTAAACTGGGTCTAGAAAACGGACTGACCATCCTCAGTACTCATGCCTCATGTAAAGGACGAGGCTGGTTCACTTATTCCCAGGGAAAGGTCCTCTTGGGATTGAGCAGGGACAGTGGAAGGCAATCACCCGACCAGCAGGTGGCGCCGCATCGTGGAAACACATTGACTGCCAAATAATGCCAGAGCAAGAAGTGTTCAGTGATCTTGGTTAAATACATCAATCACACACATAGTAGACTGCATCATATGCAATAAGTATATAGTTCTGCTAGTTCTGCATATGTAGCCTGTAATATGTTGCTATTAGAAAGCCTAATTATTTAATTGTAGGCTACTGTTTATTTCTGTGGCCCAGTATGGATTGTCCAGCAACATTTGATAATTGTTCAGTTCCGTGCGGCCCAGTAGTGCTGGCAGGTGGCACACAGTGGAAGGGGGCACACTGTCTGGGGCGGCATATTCCTACTTTGCCCAGGGCACAGGATTGCCTTCCGTTGGCCCTGAGAATTAGGAAACGTCATCATCTTGCTGGTCAGTTGTTCTTCATTGGGTCGTCTCGTCCAGCTCCTGAGACACAGCAGAGGAGAGAGAGAGAAAAGTTGGGTGAGGGGTCAGACGACTGTGATGGTGTCGTCTCGTCCAGCTTCTGAGACACAGCAGAGGAGAGAGAGAGAGAAAAGTGGGGTGAGGGGTCAGACGACTGTGATGGTGTCGTCTCGTCCAGCTCCTGAGACACAGCAGAGGAGAGAGAGAGAGAAAAGTGGGGTGAGGGGTCAGACGACTGTGATGGTGTCCACTCCTGCAGGGCTCACCTGCACCTGTTGAGGCCGTTGGGGTTCATCAGTGAGAAACAGAAAAGGCTCTTTCATGGGCCACTGTGGGACAGCATTGCAGCCATGTTGGAAGATAAACAAACATGTCAACACCGGGGTTTTTTTTTATCTTCTTTGTTAATCATAGACATGATTTAGGCTTGACAATATACGTACTGTATATACTGTATGTCTATGGTGCTAATGACGTATTGAGTGGCTGCACACCACACTACTAGATTCAGATCCTCATGCACTTAAAGAGATGCTATTTCAAGATGCTTTAGAGATGGACAATCTCCTCGGGAACTGATAAAAAAAAAAGACTTCTTGGCACCTCACCCTTAGAAATGTGTACCCACCCACACAGCTGCTGAACATGTTCAATAATCTTCAGTCACTAGTCCAGACACCTGCGGCTAACCTCGTCCATCCTCCTGGACAAGGAGAGGCTCCCGCTCCTGGACGCTCCGGTGTCCACTTGGGCCAAGGGACAGCGTCTCTCCATCACCGCTACGAGGCCACACAGAGAGACGCCGCAGCCCTCCGGTCCCTGCTGCCCTGCAGAGCAGCTCCAGCGACGCAGACTGCGGTCCAGCCCTCTGGGAGTCGCCCCATCGCCCACCATCTGCCCATTGGACTCCTACATGCCTTTCCCCTGACCGCGCTCATCCCAGCACTGCTGAACAGAGCTCGTGCACAAGCTCATTCGGTGATACTGAGCTCCTCCTACAGGCCACATGTGTACCACACCCCAGCGGTACGGTCAGTCAGTGAGTGCCCCCTACAGGCCACATGTGTACCACACCCCAACGGTACGGTCAGTCAGTGAGTGCCCCCTACAGGCCACATGTGTACTACACCCCAGCGGTACGGTCAGTCAGTGAGTGCCCCCTACAGGCCACATGTGTACCACACCCCAGCGGTACGGTCAGTCAGTGAGTGCCCCCTACAGGCCACATGTGTACCACACCTCAGCGGTACGGTCAGTCAGTGAGTGCCCTGCTCTCCCAGTCTCGTGTCTGTGAGTAGCCCTCCTGTGACGGCCAGCTGCTGTCCATTTGATGCCGTGTGTTACCGCTGCTGGACACCAGTACACACTACTAGTAGGCGCTGTGGTATACATGTGTTCCCATTGGTTGGTGTTGACTGAACTCGACTAAAAGAGAACGCGTGGTTATTATAATCTTGGGTCTCTGGAGGCGAACATGAGACTTTATCCCTCTCCAGCCTAACTGGCTCTGTGGACCTGGTCCATTGGATCACTTCAGAATGCCTACTGAGGGCCAGTTTCTGGAGGTGTAGTCAGAGTACTACACACAGTAGAGTTTCTGTGTGTGTGTGTGTGTGTGTGTGTGCGTGTGTGTGCGTGTGTGTGTGCATGTGTGTGCGTGTGTGTGCGTGTGTGTGTGATATGTATGTTTCTGGAGGTGTAGTCATGTAAAGGCAGTGGCCTGTGTGTGTCCTCTGCTATTCTGGGAGCAACCATCGTGCACCGGAACCCCAGGAGGAGCAACACACAGGGCCTACAGTATTTGCACACAATTAACAATCACTGCACTTACAGCAGAATCATATACTGTCTGCATTACGCTCTGTACTGTCTCCATGTGTTTGCTTCTATGAGGAGAAAGAGGAAATGGAGGCAGCACAAATAAGGACCAATGTGAACTAGAGAGCTGCTCATACATGCAGATAGAACACTTATGTAAAACTTCTGCTGATAATCTTAATCTGCACAAACCTGGGTGACTCTGCTGGTGCAGTTATGAAACAGTCGAGGAGACGACCTTGGACCTGTGCAGCGGGTTGCCACGACAGCAGCTTGATCATTTACAGAATTATGTGCTTTAGAGACGTCTTGCTTGTGGCGATTCAATTACTCCCACACCATCTTAACAGAAGAACCACTTGAGAGCTTCAGAGAATAATAATGTGTCAAATATTAATTTACCTCATGTTTCATAAAATTCACCCCAAGAACTCCAATGTAGCATTTTTTTTACAGGACATCGGAAACATAATATTGTGCAAATCTCATGATTACTCTGTTGTACCCTTCAAATGAGGGAAAGTCATGAAACATGAAGCAAAACAAAAAAAGTGAACCATATATTTTATGATGTTAAACATTGCTTGGGGTCAAATTGAAAATAACCACTTAAGAGCTTCAGAGAACCTCCTGCCTTCTGAAATATGAGTGCAGGAAAGGGGGAGGACCAAACAGGAGACATACACCTTGTGATGTTGAAATACTGAAGAGGATGAAACAAGCAGGCCGTAGGCTGTAATGGTGTCCATTGTACTGCATTGTACTGGTCTGTATGGGGCTTTTACCTACTCTATGTCCCCAAGGTATATGTTCCACAGTTTTTAACTGGCACATGCTCCCCTGCCATGTGCAGTTCCATTCTGTGTCCCAGTCAAACTTGAACTGTGGGAATGTAGGACCCTGGGGAGATGCACTCCCATATGCAGTGTGGTCAGATGAAGTGTACTGTGCTATGGGCGGTGACAACACCAATGGAGGATGGACTCATCTGTCTTTCTCTCTGACCTCACTGACATACATTTTAAATTCTTTATTTGGATTAGAAGATAAGCATGTATCATGGCATAATCCTAATTCAATAGAAAGGTGTACAACAGTGGCCAATAATCTAGTCCAGTATGCACATTAAGGGTAAAGGTGGCACGTATGCCTCCATACGTAGAGGCTACCAATTACTGCTGATACAGAGCAATATTTTGTCTATTTTTGGCCTTGTTCTTATGTAGTCCACAGATCTGCAGGCCCCATACACATAAAAAAGCGCACACATGCACATAACTCATTTACATACACTATATTGCCAAAAGTATTCGCTCATCTGCCTTGACTCACATATAACTTAACTCACATAACTTCGGTCACATCTCTAACACGCTGCAGATCTGTTTCGACCTCACTCTGACCGTCACTACTGTCTAAAAAGGGATGGTGACGGTCATCCCTCGGTCTCACAGATCCATAGTTACCTTTGTAACCTACAGTAATGCAGCAAGGCTACTCCCGGTGTGAAAACTACACTCGCATGCACAGCTGTCAGTGCGGCCGCATTTATTAGGCCTAGTCGTCATTATCTGCCCAGCGAACTAAATTGACGGAAATTCTACATTTTCATACTGTCGGATGTGATGAGCCATGCAAGCCAGTGATTTTAGAACAGTAGAGGCATACAGTAGTTAAGCTCAACACAAACCAGTGCCAGAAACCCTTTAGCTGTTTTATTATCACTGGACCCTACAGCCTTATGAAGCTTCACGCTTTTATAAAACAGTTACTCCATATGTGTCAGAGTTTCAGAAAATAAAGAAAATATAATGATTTGTTCCCAAATCATTCCTCTGACAAGAGATGTAGGCCTATTTAATTCCAGCTGAAATATTTTTCTTCCAGCAGTACAGCAGGAGGGAGAGGAAGCAAGCAATCAAACAACAGGGATGTGCTTAAAGACCAATAAATGGGCTTACGGTTCCAAACAGTCTCCTGTTCACCTGTCCCCTGTGCTGTATCTCCTGTTCACCTGTCCCCTGTACTGCATCTCCTGTTCACCTGTCCCCTGTGCTGATCTGTTCATCTGTCCCCTCTGCTGCATTTCCTGCTCACCTGTCCCCTGTGCTGATCTCCTGCTCACCTGTCCCCTGTGCTGCATCTCCTGTTCACCTGTCCCCTCTGCTGCAGGGAGCATCTCCTGTTCACCTGCCCCCTGTGCTGCATTTCACCTGTCCCCTGTGCTGATCTCCTGTTCACCTGTCCCCTGTGCTGCATCTCCTGTTCACCTGTCCCCTGTACTGCATCTCCTGTTCACCTGTCCCCTGTGCTGATCTCCTGTTCACCTGTCCCCTCTGCTGCATCTCCTGCTCACCTGTCCCCTGTGCTGTATCTCCTGTTCACCTGTCCCCTGTGCTGTATCTCCTGTTCACCTGTCCCCTGTGCTGCATCTCCTGTTCACCTGTCCTGCTCACCTGTCCCCTGTGCTGCATCTCCTGTTGACCTGTCCCCTCTGCTGCAGGGAGCATCTCCTGTTTACCTGTCCCCTGTGCTGCATTTCACCTGTCCCCTGTGCTGATCTCCTGTTCACCTGTCCCCTGTGCTGATCTCCTGCTCACCTGTCCCCTGTGCTGCATTTCACCTGTCCCCTGTGCTGATCTCCTGTTCACCTGTCCCCTGTGCTGATCTCCTGCTCACCTGTCCCCTGTGCTGCATCTCCTGTTCACCTGTCCCCTGTGCTGATTTCCTGCTCACCTGTCCCCTGTGCTGTATCTCCTGTTCACCTGTCCCCTGTGCTGCATCTGCTGCTCTGCCTCCTGCTGCTCTCCTGCCCCTTAGAGGAGCTCTAGGCGGCTGGTTCCAAACAGCCACATTAACTGCTCTCAGGTCAGCTTCTTCAGCAATACGCAGGTCCCCAGTGCTCCTGCCAACTGGTGATCCTTCAGCATGGAAACAATCTGTCGGAAATGGACAAAGTCACAGGTGAGTTTTATGGTGATGAGTGAGAATTATTATTGTTTAATTAATGTGTCATCCACGAACTGTGAGCATGCAATCAAATTGTTATTTTGGGCATCCACACATCTGACTCACAGTTGATGTTTATACTCGGTGTGATCTGGAAACAGTATCAATCTGGTGGTGAGTGCATTCTAAACCGATGCAGTCTTTCAGAAAGATGAAGTCTTAAATAATACTGCCAGACTTTGGTGCTGTTGTTCCCATAAGATTCACCAGGTGGCAGCACATCATTAAGACTACTCATGTGATGGGAGGAGCAAGGCGAGTTTTTATTGCCTGAAGTGTGTTTTACAGAAATGGTACCAATGGTATCAGGAAGTGTACACACATAATATATTTCACCTTGAGTAAAGCCTAACACAACATGGTAACACTGGTAACACTACTAGTGGAGCTGACAGCTAGCCTGGCAAGCCAAACTATATAATTTTTTGCCGCTAGGGTGTGTCTAGATTTCTAGGTGACAGCACTACTGCTGTTTAAATCACACACAGAATGTTACACAGCTTGTTTGCACCCTTTATAAAGAAGTGCTAAAGGTCCTTCATAAGCCTTTGGCTTCTCAGGACAGGTCTATTTGTATTGAGTAGGTGATGCATCTTATTCTCATTGAGAAAGTGATACAGCCTCATGACTTCTCTGACTGTAGGCCTACGTACTATATTTAAAGTGACGTATCACCACTATCTATGTCTTTGGTTCTGTGAACAGGGGGAAACATGGAGTTAGGCTACACAAAGCCATACAGATATATAATAACTGTGATATAAAACTTCTGACAATTCGTATTGTGCATAAAACTAGATTGTGTCGGTGCACTGAGTTATAAAACAGTTGAGGAGACGACCTTTGGCCTCTGTAGGGATTCATGAGCAGAGTGATCATTAATCATTAACAGAAGAACCTCTTACACAGGCATCCCTGCTTGCTGAAGTTCACTGTGTGAGGCGCCGTCGTCTTAAAGACAACATCCACTTGAGAGCTTCAGAGATCCTCCTGCCTTCTGAAACATGTGAGAGTAGGGAGAAGGGGACAAGACTGCACACTGAGCAGGTAATTAAATCATTACAATTCTGAAGATGAGCCACGTGTTGTCGTAGGCCATAATGGGCTCCACGTTCATGTGTTGCTGTGTTGCTAATGAGAAGTGTGCAAACAGAGTGTTTACACTTTGTTTATAAGATATTGGTTCCAAAATCTGATTGAAATCCTTATAAGGACACACTAAGGTGCTTGCTAATGCTTGTATACACCCCTGGAAAGAGACCTGATGAAACCATGAATACCGATAAGGTGGACTACGGTGAAGGGGGAGGTCATGTCATGTGATAAACGCGGAAGAGCTGAAAACGAAAGTAAATCTGAAGAAAGAAATAAGCGTGGTAAAGTTGGTTTTATATTGGATGTTGGATATTCGACACATTCGAAAAACCTACTGTATTTAGCACTGGCTACAAGGGACAAATTTGTGTCAACCAACGTGCACGTGTTCCTACAAGGCTTGCCTACATAACACAAAGCTTCATTTGTCAAAAAAACTTATTTTGATTTTTTATGTTGATACATGCTTTTTAATCTATTCTGCGACTTCATTTTTTGACTTACCCATGTCAAACCACATATGTGTGGGGCAGTTAGCTGAATTCACCCTAACACAAAGCTTCTTTTCTCCAAAAAACAACCTTTGATTTTATACAACTTTTAATTGTTCAAATGCTATAAATCTATTGTGCGGTCTGACCTTTTGACCTACACATGTCAAAACACATATGGTGAACTCGGCTAACTCTCCTACACATAACACAAAGCTTAATTTCTAAAAAAAAAAACACTGTTTGATTTGATATATTTTAATGTAAAATCCATGCTTGAAATGCTTTAAATCTATTCTGCGGCTTGACCTTTTTGCCTACCCATGTCAAAACTCATCTGATGATCTCAACTGACTACCCCACACATAACACAAAGCTTTTTTTCAAAAAAAAAAACACCCTTTGATTTTATACCATTTGTTATGTGAAAAAAAGGCTATAAATCTATTCAGCGGCTTGACCTTTTCACCTACCCATGTCAAAACACATCTGATGATCTCAACTAACTGCCCCACACATAACACAAAGCTTTTTCCCCCAAAAAACCCACCCTTTGATTTTATACCATTTTTTAAAGTGAAAAAAAGGCTATAAATCTATTCAGGGGCTTGACCTTTTCACCTACCCATGTCAAAAAGCATATTATTATCTCAACTAACTATCCCACACATCAGAGGCGTCGTTAGACCTGGGCATTCGGGGCTATAGCCCCGGATATATTGGGGATAGCCCCGGATCTCCGTGCCTTACAAAATGATGAAAATCGCCACAGAGTTTTTTTTTTATAAGGTTCAAATTGAATGCCACGGTCAGCAGCCCCTAGCCTGACGTGATTGCCGCTAGTGGCGTCTAGATTTCTAGGCTATTTCTTAGCAGTCACAACTTTTAGCCTGAGAGCCAGAAACACAGGCACAACTGCAATATTGTTACTCTTGTTCGCTGACGTTCCATGGAGTCGGAATAAATTGTTGCAAATGCGACATCAGTGTTCCATGCTTCCCCCCTCTGTCGGGCTGACTGCCAGCCTCTGTAACTCGCTAACTTTAAGACCGTTCATTTGGATAACAAAGAGATAAACTTACTCACCTATCCTAACGGCTCTGTAGGATAGATTAACGAAACGTTCTGCACAAGCATTCGTTTTCCATGAACTTGTTCCATAACTTCCATTAAGTCTACTAGTACAGTAGTCAACAGTAGTAAACACGTAGTAGCCTACAACAACAGTAGTAAACACTGCTAGTTACCACAAAACGAGTGGAAGAGCTAGGCTGGCCGCAAGTAGATCTCCTAGGCAATTATACCAATGATTTCCATGCAAACTGAAAATTAGACGAGGAGTTGTGTTGGATTAATCCATTTACAGCGATTAGAGTGGCACCTGGAAATGATTCATTCATCATGTCACGGGCAGAAAAAAATGTTTGGGTGTGAGGTCTCTGTTAGAACTAATACCAGTAGCCTAGGCTAGCCTTGAGGGAAATTAGCTTTATTTGTTATTAAAATATGATGAGGAGAACCCCAACGAATTTCCTTCCTTTCCTTCTCAAACTACGTTGAAACGGCATCTTTAACGGCCCAATTTTCAAAATTTCCCGGGGGAAAAACCACCGGACCCCCGTAAGAAGGACAAAAAAAAAAAAAAAAAAAAAAGTCGGGCTACAGCCCCGGATCTATGGTACACCTACAGTAGTGACGCCCCTACCACACATAACACAAAGCTTTTTTTCCCCAACAACCCACCCTTTGATTTTATACCATTTTTTAAAGTGAAAAAAATGCTATACATCTATTCAGCGGCTTGACCTTTTCTCCTACCCATGTCAAAAAGCATCTGATTATCTCAACTAACTGCCCCACACATAACACAAAGCTTTTTTTCAAAAAAAAGAAGCACTGTTTGATTTTATACCATTTTTTTATGTGAAAAAAGGCTATAAATCTATTCAGCGGCTTGACCTTTTCACCTACCCATGTCAAAACACATCTGATGATCTCAACTAACTGCACCACACATAACACAAACCTTTTTCCCCCAAAAACCCACCCTTTGATTTTATACCATTTTTTAAAGTGAAAAAAAGGCTATAAATCTATTCAGCGGCTTGACCTTTTCACCTACCCATGTCAAAAAGCATCTGATTATCTCAACTAACTGCCCAACACATAACACAAAGCTTTTTTCCCCCAAAAACCAACCCTTTGATTTTATACAATTTTTTTTATGTGAAAAAAGGCTATAAATCTATCCAGCGGCTTGACCTTTTCGCCTACCCATGTCAAAACACATCTGATTATCTCAACTAACTGCCCCACACATGACACAAAGCTTTTTTTCCCCAAAAACCAACCCTTTGATTTTATAAAAAAAATGTATGTGAAAAAAGGCTATAAATCTATTCAGCGGCTTGACCTTTTCTCCTACCCATGTCAAAAAGCATCTGATTATCTCAACTAACTGCTCCACACATAACACAAAGCTTTTTTTCCAAAAAAAAAACACAGTTTGATTTTATACACTTTTTTAATGTGAAAAAAAAGGCTATAAATCTATTCAGCGGCTTGACCTTTTCACCTACCCATGTCAAAACACATCTGATGATCTCAACTAACTGCCCCACACATAACACAAAGCTTTTTTTCCCCAAAAACCAACCCATTGATTTTATACAATTTTTTTTATGTGAAAAAAGGCTATAAATCTATCCAGCGGCTTGACCTTTTCGCCTACCCATGTCAAAACACATCTGATTATCTCAACTAACTGCCCCACACATGACACAAAGCTTTTTTTTCCCCAAAAACCAACCCTTTGATTTTATACAATTTTTTATGTGAAAAAAGGCTATAAATCTATCCGGCGGCTTGACCTTTTCGCCTACCAATGTCAAAACACATCTGATTATCTCAACTAACTGCCCCACACATAACACAAAGCTTTTTCCCCCAAAAAACCCACCTTTTGATTTTATACCATTTTTTTATGTGAAAAAAGGCTATAAATCTATCCAGCGGCTTGACCTTTTCACCTACCCATGTCAAAACACATCTGATGATCTCAACTAACTGCCCCACACATAACACAAAGCTTTTTTTCCCCAAAAACCAACCCTTTGATTTTATACAATTTTTTTTATGTGAAAAAAGACTATAAATCTATCCAGCGGCTTGACCTTTTCGCCTACCCATGTCAAAACACATCTGATTATCTCAACTAACTGCCCCACACATAATACAAAGCTTTTTTCCCCCAAAAACCAACCCTTTGATTTTATTAAAAAAAAATTATGTGAAAAAAGGCTATAAATCTATCCAGCGGCTTGACCTTTTCGCCTACCCATGTCAAAACACATCTGATTATCTCAACTAACTGCCCCACACATGACACAAAGCTTTTTTTCCCCAAAAACCAACCCTTTGATTTTATACAATTTGTTTATGTGAAAAAAGGCTATAAATCTATTCAGCGGCTTGACCTTTTCTCCTACCCATGTCAAAAAGCATCTGATTATCTCAACTAACTGCTCCACACATAACACAAAGCTTTTTTTCAAAAAAAAGAAACACCGTTTGATTTTATACACTTTTTTAATGTGAAAAAAAAGGCTATAAATCTATTCAGCGGCTTGACCTTTTCACCTACCCATGTCAAAACACATCTGATGATCTCAACTAACTGCCCCACACATAACACAAAGCTTTTTTTCCCCAAAAACCAACCCTTTGATTTTATACAATTTTTTTTATGTGAAAAAAGGCTATAAATCTATCCAGCGGCTTGACCTTTTCGCCTACCCATGTCAAAACACATCTGATTATCTCAACTAACTGCCCCACACATGACACAAAGCTTTTTTTCCCCAAAAACCAACCCTTTGATTTTATACAATTTTTTTTATGTGAAAAAAGGCTATAAATCTATCCGGCGGCTTGACCTTTTCGCCTACCAATGTCAAAACACATCTGATTATCTCAACTAACTGCCCCACACATAACACAAAGCTTTTTTCCCCCAAAAACCCACCCTTTGATTTTATACCATTTTTTTATGTGAAAAAAGGCTATAAATCTATTCTGCGGCTTGACCTTTTTGCCTACCCATGTCAAAACACATCTGATTATCTCAACTAACTGCCCCACACATAACACAAAGCTTTTTTTCCCCAAAAACCCACCCTTTGACTTTATAAAAAAATGTAATGTGAAAAAAAGGCTATAAATCTATTTTGCGGCTTGACCTTTTCTCCTACCCATGTCAAAACACATCTGATTACCTCAACTAACAGCCCCACACATAACACAAAGCTTTTTTTCCCCAAAACCCAACCCTTTGATTTTATACCATTTTTTAATGTAAAAAACGGCTTTGAATCTATTCTGCGGCTTGACCTTTTTGCCTACCCATGTCAAAACACATCTGATTATCTCAACTAACTGCCCCACACATAACACAAAGCTTTTTTTCCCCAAAAACCCACCCATTGATTTTATAAAAACATTTAATGTGAAAAAATGCTATAAATCTTTTCTGCGGCTTGACCTTTTCCCCTACCCATATCAAAACTCATCTGATGATCTCAACTACTGCCCCACACGTAACAAAAAGCTTTTTTTTCATTAAAAAAAATTATAAAATCAAAGGTCAAGCCGCAGAATAGATGTATAGCCTTTTTTTAACCACATTAAAAAATGGTATAAAATTAAAGGGTGGGGTTTTGGGGAAAAAAGGCTTTGTGTTATGTGTGGGGCAGTTAGTTGAGATAATCACATGCTTTTTGACATGGGCAGGTGAAAAGGTCAAGCCGCTGAATAGATTTATAGCCTTTTTTTTACTTTAAAAAATGGTATAAAATCAAAGGGTGGGTTTTTGGGGAAAAAAAGCTTTGTGTTATGTGTGGGGCAGTTAGTTGAGATCATCAGATGTGTTTTGACATGGGTAGGGGAAAAGGTCAAGCCGCTGAATAGATTTATAGCCTTTTTTCACATTAAAAAATGGTATAAAATCAAAGGGTGTTTTTTTTTAAAAAAAAGCTTTGTGTTATGTGTGGGGCAGTCAGTTGAGATCATCAGATGAGTTTTGACATGGGTAGGCGAAAAGGTCAAGCCGCAGAATAGATTTAAAGCATTTCAAGCATGGTTTTTACATTTTAAAATATATAAAATCAAACAGTGTTTTTTTTTTTTTTTAGAAATTAAGCTTTGTGTAATGTGTAGGAGAGTTAGCCGAGTTCACCATATGTGACCCTGTAAAGCGGAACCAGTCGTTTCGGTAAAATTAAATTGAATTGTGGATACAATTTGGTACAATTATTTCCTGCTCAGTTCCTAAAGAAATGGCAATTCGCAAAGCTGGTATGCGAGGTTGGTCCTGAGGTCCGGTGATCTGTGGGCAAAAGGAGAGGCAGCAGCTACATGGAACTGAAGCTACGGAGATACAGGCTACTAAAGCCCATGTGTGGCTATTACATGTGTATGTTATCCTGTCAACGATGACTTTACCGAACTTCGTGGTCGAACAATAGATTTTTTACAACAATCGCTCCAAGTCAAGCTCAGATTGGCTGTCAAAAGGAGGGCAGGGTTATCCATTTTCCATAATGCTCCATCTGATCAAAAAATAGTTAAGACAACGAGTACACACACACACACACACACACACACACACACACACACACACACACACACACACACACACACACACACACACACACACACACACACACACACACACACACAGAGAGAGAGAGAGAGAGAGAGAGAGAGAGAGAGAGTGAGAGAAGTTGTGGTTCTACAGTATGACTGCTTTCATGTGCATATGGTCACAGTCTGTGCATGTAGTCACGTAGCTCTGACAGCTAGTTTCATATCCCCTCTTCTCAAGGGTTTTTCAGCTTTGGAAGTATGTGAATTGTTCCACCCTCAGTTAATGTAATGCTGAGTTGAATTGAACAAGTTTCACCTTTACATTATTCAAACTGAGCAGGCTATAGTTGCTCAGGAGCTACTCTATTGATGTTGTCTATGTGGAGTGATCAAACTCACAATAGACTTGTGTTGGATTTTATAGGCTCTATTATAATGTACTATAATCAATTAATCTAATATACTGCACTTTTCATCATTCATGCAAGTCTCATATCAGTTGCCCCCGCACCTAGCATTTTGAGCTTACCCATTATGCCAGAACTGTTTACTGTCATAGAGCCTTTATTTTCTAGCAGTGCCCCTAAGTGTGGCTGAAGAGAGCCATCTTCCTGTTATGCCATGTTCAGCCACACTGCATGCCTGTCCATTCTAAATGAGCAGAAGTCATTCCACTTTCCCCACACTTTAGGAGAACAGTGGGCCATTTTGTCCACTGAGAGAGACCCAGGTGTGCCTTGTCCACTGAGAGAGACCCAGGTGTGCCTTGTCCACTGAGAGAGATCCAGGTGTGCGTGTGCCTTGTCCACTGAGAGAGACCCAGGTGGGCCTTGTCCACTGAGGGGGGAGTGGGGCGGGCACAGCTGGCACGGCTGGGTGGTGAGAGAGTCTGATTGGCTGTTGCCCATGCAGCGCTCTGCTCCACAGGCTAATCCTGCAACAACTACAACAACAGGAGCATCTGCAGCCCAACCTCCTATGAGCCTTCTGCTCATCACACTTCAACATGTTAAGGCCACATAGCTGACTGCTTGTTACCATTATGTGCACGTTTCATCATTATTCAGTATTCATCAAGTTTTATGCATCTTGCTGGAAGTAAACAATAATAAGCTATGTGCTGTTTGCTGCTCTGACTTTGGTTCAAAGATCAGCATAGACGTGAATGGTAGGAAAAGGTAATAAATAAATTCTTGGATTTCATATTATCTAATAAACATTAATGTGCAAAGGCCTGTTGGATGAAGGCAGATGGCAGAGATGTGACCCTGCTCCATGATTAGCTGTGTTGTGTTCCTGTGTTGACTCCGTGTCTAGTGTGTTTGTCAGCACCCCGCTGGCCTCTCCTCTCTGCAGCACTTCCCCCTCTGCCACAGCAGCACACGGCTATGAACAGAACAGCCCCACAGCACCTGCTGACAGACACAATGTCCACCTGAGCTCTCGCAGATAATGTGTGTGTGGCTTTATTACCTCCGCCAAGGAGGTTATGTTTTCATCTGGGTTTGTTTGTTTGTCTGTCTGTTTGTTTGTTTGCAAGATAACTCAACAAGTTATGGATGGATTTCAGATAAACATTTTCAGAGAAGGTCAGAATTGACCCAAGGAAGAAACTATTACATTTTGGGTGTGATCTGTATCACCGCATTACAGTATGTGTTCACTTGGCGGAGGTTTGCGCTCTCTGAGTGCTTTTCTAGTTAGTTTTACAATAAGCAGACAGTGATGTTTTTGTTCTCTCAACACACACACACACACACACACACACATACAAACTACTTTCATTTTGTGCATATGCTCACATAGTCTGTGCATGTAGTCACGTAGCTCTGACAGCTAGTTTCATGTCCCCTCCTCTCAAGGGTTTTAAGATTTGAGTGTATTTGAATTGTTCTACCCTCAGTTAATGTTATGCCAAATTGAATTGAACAAGTTTCACCTTTACATTATTTAAACTAAGCAGGCTATAGTTGCTCAGGAGCTACTCTATTGGTGTTGTCTATGTGAAGAGATCAAACTCCCAATAGACTTGTGTTGGTTTTTCTTGGCTGCTTAGCCGAGATTTGTGCTCTCTGAGTGCTTTTCTAGTTTTACAATAAGCAGACAGTGATATTACTGTACTCTCAAAACTAATGTGTTGGAAACATCACACTGTGTTGTCCCCATCTAAACAGCACAAGTTGTGTTATTTTCAACCCACAGGTTCAGATGCAGTACACCCAGAAAAAAGGGAGGAGAGGGACCGTCACAGTTTCTGAAGCATTGGAATTATGCAAACTAGTTTCCACATATTGGCTATATGTGTATAGATAGAGCATCTTGCACATATGGCATCATCCTATATACCCATACACCCATGTTAATGATGTAAAAATAAAAACATGTAAAGCAATGATAGATTTGCCACTGATTTTCCAGCGAGCATTTATCATCACACAGACTATCATGTAAATCCTTCAGTGGAAATGGAGGTGGTGAAGGAGTTAAGTAGATAGACCTCTGGGCAAAGATGAAGCCATCTTTGCCCATATAAGGAGATCCAGATGTTGATTGAAGCTAACTACCTATGGGAAATTGGATCGTAAGTTAGCGCTGGGGTAGCAAAAATATGAGTTTGCCATCTTGAAGTACCAAAGATCACAGGAGCTACTTGAAGGCAGAGGACAAAAGTGTGTTGAGCAAAACGTCTGCCTTTCAGACTTATTCGTCCCCGCACCGTGAGAGTTTAAAGGGGGGTTCACATATTGTACTCTATGCACATTCCTGCACTTTGAAACCCATTATTGTCAAGAACTGGCCTGCCACAGAGCTGAACAAAGTGCAGCGCAAGTGCCATTTTGCCGCTTAGCTGCTCTTGCGTGTGCCACGGTCAAAATTGCACCATATTGAACTTTGACCACAGCACACTGTAAATCATACAGTAGGTCTTGAGCCCAGCGGCAACCACAACACAAATCTTTGGGACATTACCTCAACCAAGAGCAACCTAGCGCAGCGCGGCACATTCTGTGTACAATGTTAACCCCCCCTTAACAGGTGCAACAATTCAAAACCTCCATGTTGTTTTCCCATGGGAAAAAATGTTAAAGATGCCAACTTTTCTGTAGGTGAACTTCAGAGGTCTGTGTTCATGTTCCTCTGTACTTCCTCTTTCTTGTCATTCCAGTGATTCCCCTACGTCTGTGAAGAGCTAAGACTTCTGTTATTGGTGGAGAAGAAATGGACCCACAGATCTGATTGGTCTGCACAGCTAATAAAAGTGAGCACTTCATGAGGAACCTTTCATCAGGCATATTTTGCTCACCAACTCTTCCTAGAGACGGACACACAAATGCCACTATGCCTTCCTGTCTTTTGCTTTTTCTTTCTCTCTTTTCTGCCTTTAAATATTATGTTGATTGATTGATTGATTGGTTGATTATTGATTAGGATGGATGTCCCTCAAGAGGGTGAGGATGCTGTCAGTGGAAATCAGACGGCCAGAGCAGCATGTGCCATGTCCAGCCACGTGTCCCTGAAGGATGAGGAGTCCGTTACTGATGGACATCAGGGGGTCAGCAAAGGACAAGTGCTACACAGTGCTGGGTGAGTACACCAAAGTCCACACTAACACACACAGAGACAATAAAATCTTTGATGATGGTCAAGTGTGACTAATGTAAAAACTTCAAATCAACTCTTTGTTTTCTTGACTTTCTTCATAACCAGACCACATACACACAGACCAGTGTCTCCAGTGCCCAGCTGTGTGTCTATGAAGAGTGACCAGTCCATGGGACAGCCTTTACATCTCAGCAGTGAATCGCCACAGCCTGATCCCAAGTGAGATATGATATAACATTTAACATGCAGTAGGTTTCATATTTACACTGTAAAAAAAAAATCAGTAAAAAAACGGTAAAAGGCACGGCAGCAAAAGTTGCCAACCAGTTACCGTAAAATTATGGTAAAATACCATACAAGAAATTGCCGTAAAACTATGGCTTTCCCCCGTGTATATTGACCGTAATTTTACGGCCAAATTGCAGTAAAATTACAATGAAATTGTGTGAATTTACTACAATTGGCCGTGAAATTAGAGTCAATATACACGGGGAAAAGCCAGAATTTTACGGCAATTCCTTGTATGGTATTTCACCATAAATTTACGGTAACTGGTTGGCAACTTTTGCTGCCGTGCCTTTGACCGTTTTTTTTAGCTTTTTTTTTTTTTTACGGGGAAGATTTTTTTTTTGCTGCTGTACATTTTAATGTGTTTTTCACTCTTATTTTAGACATGTTACATACATGATCAAACATATACCATAATAAAAAACAACATCATAACAATACACCATCAGTTAGTTCCAACAGTTATACGTTTATTCTAACATCAAATGAGGCATTGCATTTCTACAGTTTCCCACTAATTTACAGTGCATTGTAAAACAAAATATCCCTCAACATGTTTGAGAAGAACGATGACTTGAAACTACTTCAACCATTCTTGTTGTGACAACTTAAAACTTTTTTGTAGCTATTCAATTCATTTCAGGAAAATGATTGCCTTAAACCTTTTAATTTGGTTTTAACACATTAAACTCATCTAAACAGTTTATTTAGGTGCTAAAAACTCATGACTGAATAAATTCATTCAATATAAAACTATGTGATTGAACAGTTTTAGGCAATGCAAGCCAAATTATAATTATTAAGGCAATCTACAAAACCTGTTAACTTCACTCCAGATCATTTGTAGCTTGGGTTTGAACTGCTTTCTCCCATCATTGAAATTGAAGACCATATCCTGAATGAACTAAATGAAACCACTTTGCTGCTCGGTGTAGCTCAAGCAATACGCAAATGTGTGAAAAACATTCCCATTCAAAAGAGACAGTCAAAAGATGCTTTAATAGGCAGACTGCCTGCAACAACGCTACATCTGAGACATTTCTGGTATTAATGCACAGATAAAACACAATGCAGCAGCCACGAAACAGACACGCAATGCACATGCCATGTTGAAGGTCTGAATGGGCGCTAAAATACCTTGTCTAATACACTGACGCTCACCTGTCATAGATAGTTATTGCAACTTGCAAGTTCTGTGGACTGTACAACTCTTCCAAACTCCTCCTCATTCCTTTGTTCGCCTCATCTCCATGAATGATCTGCTTTCAATATGTGATTGAGAGACAGATGCCATATGCAAGAGAACAATACAATTACACAAAATACCAACCAATATGAATGACATTACCCTTTGATAAAACAAACATAATAGCATTTTATACAAGTAATTTAAGAATGCAATACATATGTGTAACTTAACATTATTAAGAAAAATACTGCAAGTATTTTAGATAAAATGGTGTGTTGACTTACATAGCCATTAGATCCCAGGTACTTTCGTTGTTAGCACTTATTCTGCTCATATTCTACATTGGAGGGACAGAAGAATAAACATTAGGTCGTTGAATAAAGCTGTATTATACAAACAGACCTCTACCTATTTTTCTCTGTATTGCATGAAGCACATTACAGCAACAATGAAATGATAAACTGGTTAACATAGACAACAAAATAATGTTCACATAAACATAATGATGCTTACCAGATTGTTTAATCTGCGGTTACCACAACAAGCCATTCTGGAAACGTTTAGCTGCTAATAGCCCGATGCTAAAAATGATGTGCTATGCTAGTTAGCTAAACAATGCCTAGTTGGGTTATACAAATACAAGGACAAAGATAGGTAAAGCACACAACAGAGTCCTCCTCCTTAATCTTAATTATGATAGTCATGCATTATTGAAGGCATGTGAACACCCTTTGAAATATCAAAATTGATGGCTTTCATGAGCTAGCACTAGGTTGTTAGCAGCAGCTAACCTGCTACTTATCGATATAATGTTAGCTAGCAATCATTTGCAGTTGACAGTTTTATTACCACCCTAATTTCCTTACATTTTCACTCAACCTTACCTCTGGATAGCTGTGCCTCCTCTTTCACAAAGATTATTCCATCCTGCACACGTGTTTCTCAGACTTCAAAAGCTCCTCTGTTGAAAGTTGCTGCATCACTTCACTTGGTGAGCGAGTGCCGTGAAGAAAAAAGTAACGGTCGTT
This sequence comes from Sardina pilchardus, assembly GCF_963854185.1. Lineage (NCBI taxonomy): Eukaryota > Metazoa > Chordata > Actinopteri > Clupeiformes > Clupeidae > Sardina > Sardina pilchardus. The sequence continues at coordinate 30,681,523 of NC_084994.1, read as the reverse complement.
CAAGTGAACTCCCTTTCCCCTCCCCCAACAACATTTTGAATGAAACGTGAGGGCCAGCCAATCAAATTGCAGTTATGCTAATGAGCAAAGTCATCACTCAAAATAAATAAATAAAAATGGTGCCAATAAGATAAACGTGATTTGTTAGACTTTTTATGCTTGGATTTTGTGACCACTAGTGAGAAATAGATGCTGTACATTAGTTTGAAAAACAGTATTTGTAATCCTAAAACACGTTTGAAATGCTGTTTGAGCCTACACCATAACATTAGCAAGTTAGCAGTCATGGTTAAAAAACTAAAACAAATTTCACAGTATTTTTACACTGATTACTACTAAATAAAAAGTCCAAACCATTTTAAAATGCTACAATTGTGTTAAAAAACGGTGGATTCTTCTCATTTAAACATTAAAGACCTTGTCCGTACTTTTACGGCAGTCTTCTTGAAAAAGCTGATTTTACCGTATTTTACAGGTATATTCTCTTATTATCAAAAATAGAGTATATAACCGTATTTTTTTACGGTAAATGTCAGCTAAAAAACTTTTTTTTTTTACAGTGTAGAGATGTTCACATCTGACATAAAACAGCCTTAGATTTCATCAGCACTACGGATAATTTGCTTAAGTGATGAAAAGAAGCACTGACCACATTGTGGTCACATGCATTTCACTTGAAATAGAGAAAATGTTGGGTGTGTTCCAGGGAAAGTGCTGAAGACTTAAATGATTCAGAACCTCTGTAGCTATCAGGTCTACGAGTGTGTCATGTCTGATTCTGGCCCACCTTACCCAACAAAATATCCATCAAACATCGACCCAAACTCGACCTGACCTGCAAATTGTCCACACAGGCAATCATTGAGTAGCCATGACAATGTTTCCTTATACAGTTGCTCATGTAACAAATATCCTACCAGCCCTTTTTAATTCATGGGATAATCCAACATGATCAATTTAGCCTCCTCTCATACAAAGGCTACATTATTGACACTGGAAGCTTCTGGCCTTTAACAACAGTGCAACCTTTCATCCAGACTCTCTCTCACCCTCCCTCACACACATATATGCACACACAGTACACACACACAAACACATGTGTATCCTTCATTTCTTAGCTCTCTTAGTGAACTTCAGCAACATATTAGCCAATATTATCTCCACTCTTCTGGCTGACCATCAGAAAAGTGTCAGTGGTGTTGTCTGAATTAGAGCTTCAGACTAACACAGCGGTGTCCAAACTACGGCCCGCGGGCCCACTGCGGCCCGCCACGCACTTTAATGCAGCCCGCCGAGCATGTATTAGTTTAGCATAGCTATGGCCCGCAACACTTATCATTGGCTGTTCGCTATTTCTTTCCAGCAACGACGTTCTGGTTAACATTACTGCAAACTGCTTTGCACTCTTCTTAGAGAACGTTTACAATGTCAATATCAAAACAGCATGTTACATAGAGATGATACTCTTTGAAATCTCTATTGCAACAAATCTAATTTGCGTTGTTACATACTCATAACGTTACTCATAACGTAAATGGGAACGCGTTTGAGCGCGCACGAAAGGGAGAGAGCGCGCCAGTTGGCTTTTCATTGTTGATGACTGATATCTCCTTTTTATAAGAAACGTTTAAAAGAAAAGCGCGAAGGCAACGGTAATTTCATTACTGAGCAACAGTAGCCACTGAGTGGAGCCGGCAAGAGTCTTAAAGTGACAGTGCACCATTTATAAATGAATTAAACAGCATCATATTAACCGTATTTCTTTACAAATGTATTTTCTACAACAACATAACTTATCATTATTGGGCTGATGTTGGCTGCACACTATTATGTATTATTATTGTAAACACAATTTAATTAGCCTACAAGGTTTTGTGGAAGATATATATAGCAAGCCAACAGAGAGTGTTTATCCAGTAAAATGTAGAATGGGTGGATCGCTTGTACCAGAGACGGTTGGTATTTAAGAATCTTTGCTTGTACAAAGACACAACAGTTATATTTTCATGGTTTATAATAATGTTAAATTATATGGTTTTATGAAATGTCCACAAATAGGCCACACAAATGCACATTGCATAGTGCTGATGATGTACATATTTAATCCTGAACATGATTTGATTAACAGGTTGGATGATGTAAAGCAGCCAGCTGGCCCAGATGACCAAACAAACAAGATGATGCCTGGTAAGATTACATAGTTTTGTAAAGGGAAAAAGGTTTAAATTAGGGATGTCATTTTTTAATCTAATTAATTACATACTCTGTGATTAATTGCGGTAATCTAAATTAATCGCATATAAAATGTAATCGCAAAATCAAAATGTCAACACTATTTCTTTGCAGTAATGTGGCACTTAAGAGTTGACAAACTCCGGTGATGTGCAAATTCTGTGCTGCAGACATTGCAGAGGACTTTGTTTTAATAAACACTTTCTTTTTAACACCGTCAGGCCATTTTTTTTTTTTAAGTAAATGTTCCAATCAATGATCCAGGCAGGCAGCACATTCTCATCTCCTTATTTTACAGTCTAATGGTTACTGACTAGAATGGCTCCAGGTCAAAGGTCATCAATTAATCTGCGTTAATTTTTTTAATCAGTTATTTTATCTCAAATTAATTAATCTAAGTTAATCAGTTATTTTGACAGCAGTTTAAATGTAACTATTTGAAATGTAAAAATGGTTCAAAACATTATTTGTAAATGTATGCTAATCCGTTAAAGCCCACATGTTAGAAGTAAGAAGCTGTTCTAGACATTTCTGAAATCAGGGCCTGGGACTTAAAGGAATATAGTTCGGAATTTTGGACATAGGACCTAATATCCATCATATCTGGGGTGATAAAGGTCGGTGGAGACAGTAGCATTTTATCCCGTCCTTAACACTCAGAGGTCCGGGGGCCTTTCACACACTTTTAGGCAGTCTGCTATACCTTGACATTTTGAAGTTTTCCATCTAACTAAAAACATCTATGCAAAAGTGGCACATGCATACTGCTTCTGATAACTTTCGATTGAGACTGTGCTACATGTACCGGTGACGTTATGTGTGTTGTAGCCTGGCAGAGTGGAATTAGATGGAGCGGCAGGTAAATAAACTCGTATGATCATGAAACCAGATTCCTTTGTAGCCTGGATAATATCAATCCGTACTGCCATACAGGGAGCAAAGTATATGCTATTGCAATGTGATGCAGGGTTTTATTTCTAACATTATTCTATCAGCACAGACATGTGCATCAATAGTCTGATGTTATAATTTATTTGTTTCGGGTGTTCTGTGGAGTAGGTTAAGACTGTGGCAGGCTGGATTTTACCGTTGAATTGCGTCTCAGCACCAGCTTAGCACCAGGTGAACGCTGCAACAAGGACGGGATAGAATGCGATGGAAACTGTCTCCACCGACCTATATCACCCCGGCTAATTTGGAAATGAGGTCCTATGTCCAAAATTTCGAACTATTCCTTTAAGCACATATTCACCTGGGCCGGTATTCACAAAGCGTCTTAAGGCTAAAAGTAGCTCCTAACTGATGGATATTTGAGAAACTTAACGCTCCTACACTTTTTGACTAAGAGAGCAAACATGTCCTTCATACAGATCCATTTAAAAAATGGTTCAAAGATACTACATCAGTTCCTAGAGTATTCCATTACTAGGTCATTTGCCTATTAAAATGTGGTCTCCTCAGCTTTGTGAATAGGCTATAGAGCTCAATTTAGGAGTACTCTTTACTGTAAGATAACATACTGTACCTTAGTATAGAGTACTCTGTACTGTAAGATAAAATGCTTTGTGCCCTGGTCTTCACCTCATTGAGACAAGATAATAATGTTGTTACGAGTTCAACCTTCTTCAATATACGGGTACCAATCCATTTCAGGATCTGGCTAATGACAATCTCAATAGGTTCAAGCATATTTTGTAGGGACAATTATGAAATCCCATGGAGTAAGCTGGAGAAAACTGCTCTCTCTCTCTCTCTCTCTCTCTCTCTCTCTCTCTCTCTCTCTCTCTCTCTCTCTCATTATCTCTCTCTCTGTGTCTGTCTCTGTTTCTTTCTCTCTCTCTCTCTCTCTCTCTCTCTCTCTCAGTGGGAGACCAGCCATTTTCCTCAGGTCTGGCTGGCGGGAGTGGAGATATCAACATGAATGTTGCTGCTCACTCTGGAGGGATGGTGAACGCCCCGGCCTTTACTGGTTGTACCATCCATGGCTCTCTCAACATCACTGTTGCACCAGGGGCCATGCCACAGCAAAGCACTGGTAATGAGCCATTATTAACCGTTTCACATTTGAGTTCAATAGCATATTAATAGCAACATGCACACACACACACACACACACACACACACACACAGAGACAGACAGACACTCACACACACACACACACACACACAGTTTATGATATACTGATTGTTTATTCACCACCATTCATATATCTTTTCTTGTATGCCATGCCATTACTCTTCGATAGATTATAAACTATTTGGTAAAATTCAAGGGCAATTTCTCAATTCAGCCTCTTGAGTCAGAGTAATCATGGTTTAAATCGTAAACAATATTTACCTCTGCTTCATGCTTCTGTCCTAATGTGCAAGACTATGGCGTTACAATAGTGCCAAAAAACACTCGCTCGATAAACATACATTCGAGCGTATTATATTATTTCGCGCTCGTAAATATTTACTGCGAGCGCGCAAATTATCTCTGCGCGCGCGTAGTCAGAGGTAACTTCTCTCCGAGCGAGGAAAAAACTTCTCCGAGCGAGGAGAAATCTGACCAGCGGGCCAAACTGTCACTCTGCTCTCTCGAAGTTGATTTCTGCTCGCGCGCGAGGAAAGAAAATTTCTGCTCGCACGAGGAAAGTTTCTGCTCCCCTGTGTCTCTACTTGGAGGCGGAACCAGGAATGGTACTGGCTCTTCTGTCATTGGCCGTTTCTGAAGAATGAGATTTAATTGACAGCCCGCCTCAGTCGGTAGGAAAGTTTTACCTACGGTTAACAGAGAAGCGAGTAGAGCTGTGTTAATGGTTGTTTCGAAAACTTTGAGCGATCAAAATTCACAGGTGGTGAAAATTGTGCACAGCAGAACTACCCTATCAAAATTCTGTCAGTGGGCATTTGATATCAATTTGACATCAATATGACATCGAACATTGATGTCAAAATTACGTCACGAAATAGGTCTAGAATGAAAGTCATATTGACGTCAATGTACTGATGTCAATTTGATGTCAAGATTTTGACCTCTGCTGATGTCATTTTGATGTTATTTTGATGTCATGTTTTGTCGGGATTTGATGTCAATTCAACATGTATTTGATGTCATGATGGTTGATTATGTTTTGATGCTATTTTGATATCATTCAATATCAGGCTTTGATGTCAATTCAACATTTATTTGACATCAAGATGTCATGATGTTGATGTCATTTCCATGTCAAGTTTTGTTGGCATTTCATGTCAATTCAACATTTATTTGATGTCAAGATGTCATGATGTTGATGCATAGGAAGACAATGTTTTAATGCTATTTTGCTATCATTCAATATCAAGCTTCGCTGTCAATTCAACATAAATCCGAAATCAAACATTAATGACAAAAGTATGAACATTTATTGACAAATTTTGATATAATTTCAATGTCAAGAATCACTCAGGACAGGATGAGAAAGCGTAGACCCCCAAACCAGACTGGAGCCACTTGTGAATAACCTGTAACACAGATACATAAATGTACATTTCATTAGAGAGCTTTTCGGTAGAGGGTAGGTTTTATTACAGCAGACAAAGGCATTTAAGCATGTTGACATTTACCTTCACTTCGTCCTGAACTAGTAACACCAGTTACAGAGGCATATGGTTATTTTTATTATTAATGTTTAGACCAAAAGTCAAATAAATCAAATGTAAAACTGTATAGCTTACTTCACTTGGGTGGCAGGACAGGATGAGAAAGCGTAGACCCCCAAACCAGACTGGAGCCACTTGTGAATAACCTGTAACGCAGATACATAAATGTACATTTCATTAGAGAGCTTTTGAGGTAGAGGGTAGGTTTTATTACAGCAGACAAAGGCATTTAAGCATGTTGACATTTACCTTCACTTCGTCCTGAACTAGTAACACCAGTTACAGAGGCATATGGTTATTTTTATTATTGATGTTTAGACCAAAAGTCAAATAAATCAAATGTAAAACTGTATAGCTTACTTCACTTGGGTGGCAGGACAGGATGAGAAAGCGTAGACCCCCAAACCAGACTGGAGCCACTTGTGAATAACCTGTAACGCAGATACATAAATGTACATTTCATTAGAGAGCTTTTGAGGTAGAGGGTAGGTTTTATTACAGCAGACAAAGGCATTTAAGCATGTTGACATTTACCTTCACTTCGTCCTGAACTAGTAACACCAGTTACAGAGGCATATGGTTATTTTTATTATTGATGTTTAGACCAAAAGTCAAATAAATCAAATGTAAAACTGTATAGCTTACTTCACTTGGGTGGCAGGACAGGATGAGAAAGCGTAGACCCCCAAACCAGACTGGAGCCACTTGTGAATAACCTGTAACGCAGATACATAAATGTACATTTCATTAGAGAGCTTTTGAGGTAGAGGGTAGGTTTTATTACAGCAGACAAAGGCATTTAAGCATGTTGACATTTACCTTCACTTCGTCCTGAACTAGTAACACCAGTTACAGAGGCATATGGTTATTTTTATTATTAATGTTTAGACCAAAAGTCAAATAAATCAAATGTAAAACTGTATAGCTTACTTCACTTGGGTGGCAGGACAGGATGAGAAAGCGTAGACCCCCAAACCAGACTGGAGCCACTTGTGAATAACCTGTAACGCAGAAATGTACATAAATGTACATTTCATTAGAGAGCTTTTGAGGTAGAGGGTGGGTTTTATTACAGCAGACAAAGGCATTTAAGCATGTTGACATTTACCTTCACTTCGTCCTGAACTAGTAACACCAGTTACAGAGGCATATGGTTATTTTTTATTATTAATGTTTAGACCAAAAGTGAAATAAATCAAATGTAAAACTGTAAAGCTTACTTTACTTGGATGGCAGAACCACCAAACCAGACTGGAGCCACTTGTGAATGACCTGCAACACAGATACATAAATATGCATTACGTTTATCATCAGAAAGAAATGGCCAAATATTTATCATAACCAATAATACACCCCATTAAAAAATGCATTATATTGGGATCCACAGAATATGGTGCTGATCATTTTAGCTCCTCTTCCCATATATTCTAAACATTCACAACAAAGTGTCTGGTCTGTGCCAAGGCAAAGCAAGGACATACTGTACATGAAGTCAACAACTGCCTCTTCTATTTGGCCTCTTCTCAGTTAAATCTTACTCCAAGGAACGTTCAATGTCATTAAATGAACTCGTAGACGACAGTATTTCTACATGAAAATTTAAAACAAATAGCCTCGTGCCCTTTGTGCATTTATATTTCGTAAAAGTTAGAGAGTAATCTCTAGCAGCTACAGTTCAATCTAAAAAGTCACCAGGAAACACGTCTGGAAACCGGACTTTTTAGATTGAATAGTAGGCCTGTTTGCTGGTTTCTAACGTGTACAAAATATAAGCACGAGTCCCAAAGCTATTTGTTGCTGCCAGCAGAGAATGTCGAGCTATGACGTATGTGTTTGAGCATGCGGCAGCTGGTTAGCGCTACCTTATTAGAACTAGCAGGCTACTGCTAACGTCATTCATAATTTAAAACCATTAGCTAGCAGCTAACGTTATCCCGGACTGGTGAACAATGTGAAATCAGCCTCCCTCCCAGAAAGAAATGATGTTTAGACACATCCGAATTGGCCTACGTTTTCTTAAAGACTCCCGAGTCCAACATCTAAGCTTTCATAACGTTAACAAAAACTAGTTTTCCTGTAACTTTAATGCTATCGTTAGCTAACAAGCTAACGCTAGCTAACGCAAGCCAACTTTTGTTGTTCACAAACACAAAGTTAGCGTTAAACCAAATTAACCGTTGCTCATTTTAAACTCAGTTCTGAGTTTAGCTTTAATTAAAAGGGTAACAAAGCCCTAGTTGGACAGGATTTAGCCCTGTCTAAAGTGGGCTAAATTAGCTTGCGAAAGCTAGCAGCTAGACCGTAGCTGGTGTGTAAATATGAGCAATATCTGCAGACCAGCAAATCTTCGGATAATATCAGCAAATAAAGCTAGATAAGTAGGTTACTTGTGTTATGGAAGTACTTTTTCAGTGGATAGACTCGGTAGCTGCATAAATAAAGCATATAGGAGCATACTTACAGTCAGCCTTCAGACGCCGCTGTTTCGTCTTCCACTTCATCAGTTCATCAACGAGAAATTTGAAAACTGAAGGAGCCGTTAGGACTGGAAAGGGCGCGTTCGATGTGTGTATCCGCACGGAGTCCACCGCAGAGGGTCCGTTTTGGAACCCTCTGCTGTGTGGGTCAGGATGTTGAAAAACTCGCGTCGATTTACAATGAGTAGGCTAATAATATACCTTTTCAGACATTTTAACAGACGTTGTTTTGACATAAATTTCACATCAATTTGACGTCTTATTTCCTGACATCAAATCAACGTTGATTTAATGTCAATAATATAGACCTGAGATGTAGGGACCAGAAAAAACATGTTAGATTGATACCTTTGTTGGGCCTCTTTACAACCACAAGGAAATCATTACAAAATATAATGAAATTATGCATATTTATGCACGTCATACATGTTGGTCAAAATCTTGACTACTTGTTGATGTCAAATTGACGTCAGGATGCCAGCTGATATAAATTGTTCGATGAACAGTTTATAGTAATTGTGAAGGTAACGTTGATGTTAGCTAGCTGCTAGATAGCTAGCGTCAGATCAAAACACAACATAACACAGGTTGTAAATGCACTTCAATAAAGCTGTTTAGTAAAATGGCACTGTATTTTATTTTTTAGTTGTTGCGTGCGTAGTTGCTTATAGTCTCCAATGTATGTTGAGTGGTGTTGAGTAATAGACAGGCAGGCATGGCAATAGGTCGTCTTACAGCTGGCCAGCTAGCAGGCTATATCTTAGAATGAATGAGAAAAAGCCCAAAATAAGGTAGTGAATATTGATCTGTCAGGCAAGAGGAGGTGCGTCGAAATAACTACTGTTAAAACCAGTCTGGGGTAACAAAATAATATCGAAAAGATATGCAAAATGGCTGTGGTTTGTCAACAGTAACTTGTCTTGGGTAGGCCTATCCATCAATATAATGTCATTGTTTAAGACCTGAACGATTTTGAGCATATTGCAGAGTAATGACAAATGCACTAAACGGACAGGAGCCTAACTTGCTGCTTACCTTAAAGTTCACCTTACATAAAAGGCCAAGCGAGTAGTACACCATTGTGTAAATGTGTGTCTGTCCTTTACATGATCATCATTTGCATATCCAAGAACATACCTCATAAAAACACGCCTAAGAAATTGGCAAATTGATGCAACACTATGCAAGACAAATATTTCTTTCCCCAAAGTTCACTCGGTGTTCCAGAACTTCATCTTTGCTAAAATTTTACCCACTAACTTCAGCCAACAAGACTGCGTTGACATAAACATTATTACTTTAAAGGGAATCCATCCAGAACCTGTTAAAAATCCGATCAGGCAGCTGCGGGTTGAAATCTACTATGTACTGTATATAAAGATTGGTGTCAAAGTGTCAGGAAGGAACATATTTTATTGTATGGGGAAACAATATGATGATGGAAGTACAATACATGAAAAAATACATGAACATCCAAAACACAATGTACAAATTACTATAAACCAATTACTATTCTAAGATGGACGGTGGCTAGCGTTTTCTCAGTGTCCTGCCTTAAGAACTGCAGTCAAGAATCAATCTCACATTTGGGCAGAATGTGTAACATTTCAACTAGGCTACAGTGCAGGGGAGACCATAGTTAGGAGCATACTGTAGGTAGGAATTACCACTGCATCTGTCAGTGCTAAAGGATAGAAGTGCCTATACATTATAAGTAATAATCAGTCTGGTAGGAGGAGAAAGTGGTAGAAGGAGGGTGGAGAGGATGGAGGTAGAGGAGAGAAAAACATGGTAAGTAAGTGCACATTGGGTGTGTCAGAAGCGCCAGGAGAAGAGGTATCCTTGAAGAGTTAGAGTTGTGTAGCTGTGCATCTAGGCCCATCTTCTGTGCTTTGTGTAGTCTGCATCTGCATCCGTATCCCAGACACAATATATGGAGAGCTGGAGCCGCTGCATGTGGTCAGTCTTCTTACTTGTCGCTCCAGGTCCTCTGTCCTACTTGACCTGCATCCAGTGCACCTGATGGAAACACAGTTTTCACAGGAACACTTAATGATCAGTCCAGATCAAGAATAGCTTATTTCCAGAGTCTGTCATCCTGCTAAACTGTAAGCAACAATGCTAATTCATCAAAATACATTTACTATTACAGTGGTAAGTTACGAGTACTGTAAGAAAGAGGGAGATAGTCTGCACACTATGTGGGCTCCGAAAATATACATTATTTATCTCTAAATGACTTTTCGATCACACATGTATTTCAATCTAAACCCTTTCTTGTGATGCTTCCATCATGTTACTAGTAAAGCCAGCATCTTGTTATGGCATAGCAAATGCAACTGTCGTGCATGTGTTGCAGACATAAGCTATTTTTCTGTCTCTTTTTCCCCTTTGTATTGGATGGTATATTGGTCCTATGTAAATAATTGTGGTTGTATTTGTTGCTATTCCATGCTATCTATAGCCTAGAAATCTAGACGCCTAGCGGCAGCAAATGTAATTTGGCTGGCGGGGCAGTCTAGGCACGATCCATTGAGCCAGGGAGCTGAGAACCCCCAGCACCAGCGATCCAATCACAGAGCTTAACATAATGGTGACTGACATGCGACCAGAAGTTGCTACGGTAACGCATCCTGCTACTTGAAAACAAGAAGATGATTCGTTTAGCGTTATCCTATTGCGGGGAGGGAATTTGAAAGACAACTGTTTATCCCACCCCTCCGATTGAGCCCTGTCTATGGTGAGTGTCCAGACCCTACATCTTGATGTGGGTCTGGCTCGTCAGGCTATGCTATCTATGCATTTTCATACTGCTGCTGCTGTTCAGCCTTCACTGTACCTATGGGTGCACCCTGCCTGGTTAAGGCAGGTGCTTGATTGGCGCACCTATAGTTTTGTGATATAGGCCTTACGAAGATCCTGCGCAATCATAAAAAAAAACATGGCCTTTTTTTTGGAAATAAAATATCTTTTTGGAGCCCACACAGACCTGAAAATGTGTTCAGTTGGAAATCAGTTATAGTACCGCAAATCTGCATCCGAGACACAAACCTGGAGAGCTGGAGCTGCTACATCAGTCCTCTCACTTGAGCCTACAGTTCCCCTGTCCTCACCTGAGTCGCATCCAATGCACCTGATGCAAAGCACAGACAGGTAGAAAAAGAATGAAACATATCACAGGACCACTTTCAACTAAATCCAGATCAAGAATAGCAATGCCAATTAATTACGGCACATTACAATTACTGTAATGATGACATTAAGTTTTGAGTGCTGTGACAGTGGCACAAATAACAATCACCACAATAACCTACTACATAATAATTTACTACAATTTTGTACTACTCTACTTTTGACACCACAATAACCTGTTCAATCTGTGTTTCAGTAAAATGTGTAAGAAATATGAATGTTAAAAACAGACACACAAAGTACAGTCTAAACCTAGCTAACATGTCCTTGACTAGTTACCTAGATTTATCTATATCTTTAGCTAGATGTTGTATTGTTACCTAGGGCTTATCGGCTCTGCACTAGCTGCTAGAGAGACATTAAACCTCAACTGTCAAAAACACCTGAAGATGAGTGCTTCAGTTGTACTAAAACGTGTAAAGCTGCCCATGATATCGCTTACATTGAATCTCTTACGTGAAACACGAGCAAGTCTCTGCAACTTTTGGGCAGGAATTTGACGTAGCAGCTAATGGGTCACATTCCCCTTTACTGTTGAGTTGCCTACCAAGTGCCATAGAGCTAGCTATAGCCTGATCTTAAGTTAGCTATTCGCTAGCGTTAGCTAATGAAAGTTAATGTTAGCGTTAGCTAGATAGAATATAAAGACTAATGTTGATTATTAATTACCTACACTGCACAAAATATTTCTCAGTAACATATTTCCATCGAATTCAGTCCAGGTTATCCTACCTGAAAAAATGCCTGCTCAGCAGTAGAGGCATCTTCTTCTTCGGAGATCACCTTGAGTTGCTTCTGTAAAGAGGGCTGTCAATTAAATCTCACTCTTCAGAAACGGCCAATGACAGAAGAGCCAGTACCATTCCTGGTTCCGCCTCCAAGTAGAGACACAGGGGAGCAGAAACTTTCCTCGCGCGAGCAGAAATCTTCTTTCCTCGCGCGCGAGCAGAAATCAACTTCGAGAGAGCAGAGTGACAGTTTGGCCCGCTGGTCAGATTTCTCCTCGCTCGGAGAAGTTTTTTCCTCGCTCGGAGAGAAGTTTCCTCTGACTGTGCGCGCGCGCGGAGATAATTTGCGCTCGCAGTTAATATTTACGAGTGTGAAATAATAAAATACGCTCGAATGTATATTTATCGAGCGAGTGTTTTTTGGCACTATTGTATCGCCATACAAGACAAGTTTAAACCTTTCTTTTGGCCAATGCAATTCTCTTCCTGAGGTGCGTCTTTTGCCATCTTACAAAGGACTTTCCCTGTAGACTCACTATGCTGTTGCTATAGTCTGTGTAAGGGACCATGTGCATGTTAGGTTTCACATTTGATAAAATGTTGTTTTTGGACATGCCAGTTAGTATTATAAGAAGTATTCATTATAAATGAATATGTAGTAAGTGATTTACTCATAATGCATACTTAAAATAATCTCCCAACTGTAACAGAATGGGGAATGTTTGTTATAGTGAATAGCCAATTTGCCAACCTGGCTAACAAGATCAGTCTATCTCTTATGTCTGAAATTCACAATGTTAATCTGTTGTTTTATTCTATTTTTTTCAAGAACATGTTGCTGAACATACAGTCCAGCCACAAGAAACGACAACACAGATTGAAGTGGAAAAGAAGAGAGAGGAGTCAAACAGGCAACTCAAGCAACGCCTTCAGTCCATCTTAAAAGACAGGTGTTTCCTTGTACGTCAAGAGCTAGGAGATGAAAAACTACAGGACATCTACACTGATCTTTGCGTTGTAGAAGGATGCTCTGGAGAGATCAACAGTGCACATGAAGTGTCAACAATTCACTTGAAACAAATTGAGACAAGGTCATTCCCTGGGACCAAGAACTCAGTCAAGTTGTCAAACATATTCTCTGACCATCTCTATGCAGATAAACCTGTCACAAAGGTCTTGACTTTGGGAATAGCTGGAGTGGGGAAAAGTGTTGCTGTGCAAAAGTTTGTCTTAGACTGGGCAGAAGATAAAGAGAATAAAAAAATAGGGCTGGTTTTTGTTCTTCCATTTCGAGAGCTGAACTTGTACAAAGATAAGGTCCACAGCCTCTTTGACCTTCTCTTTAAATTGTACCCAGACCTTGAAGATTTGACAGAATCCACTGACTTAAAAGGGACAACAGTTCTTTTTGTATTTGATGGTTTAGATGAAAGCAGACTCGAGCTAGACTTCAGCGAGCCCATATGTGACCCAAAAGAGAAAGCAACAGTTGCCATGTTAACAACAAGTCTAATTACTGGTAAACTGTTGCCTTCTGCACTCATCTGGGTAACAACGAGACCGGCAGCAGCCAACAAGGACCTGTGTGACCTTTTCCAATTGGTGACAGAGATCCAAGGTTTCAGTGAAAGCCACAGAGAGGAGTATTTTAAGAAGGTAATTCCAGAGAAGGCTGAAAAAATTCTAGCACACGTGAAATCAAAGAGAAGCCTCTACATAATGTGTCACATTCCAGTGTTCTGTCGGATCACAGCAGTGGTGCTTGGAGGAAAGGGAAAAGAGAAAGGAGTCTCTGACCAGGAAATGCCCAAAACGTTGACTGAAATGTACGCACAATTCAGTGTCTTTCAGATCACCAGAATGAAGAAATACCAAGAGGAGGAGATGAGCCCAGAGGAAAAAGGGCAGCTTCTTGTTAAACTTGGGAAACTAGCATTCAAACATCTGGAGAGTGGCACCCTGATATTCTATGAGAAGGATCTGAAGGAATGTGAAATTGATGTAAATACAGGAGCATTGAAGGCTGGACTTTGTACACAGATCTTCAAAAAAGAAAGTGCTATAAATGGAAAGAGCATATTCAGCTTTGTGCACCTGAGTGTACAGGAATTCCTGGCAGCTCTGTACTTGCTCCACACACATGCAATTGACAAAGCAAATCTCTTTATCAAGACCACTTGGGAGAAGACTAGATGGGTTGTCAAGAACACAAGGTTCGACCTCTATAAGATGTCTTTGGAGAGGGCCTTACTAAGTGAAAATGGACAATTGGATCTTTGTGTGCGCTTCCTTCTTGGACTGGCTCCAATGTTGGAGCCTGAAGTCCGGTTCCCCCTGAATGATGTTCTGCCACATTTGGGACAACAGAGCATCAAGAAGACAGTTGAATACATCAAGAAAAAGATCAGCAAAAACATCCCACCAGAACGGATGATCAACCTTTTCCACTGTCTGAATGAACTTGGAGATGATTCACTGGTTGAGGAGATCAACAGGTAATCAACAAGATACTTTTTATTGATACTGTATCTATTTTAATTGAAGTGCATAAGATGCTGATCTCAGATATCTGTCTGGGATGTTGAGATTGAGTTTGCTAATGTGGACCAAAAGCTATTGATAGAAAGCTAGAATTGATTTGAATCACTTTTAAAGCATTGTATAGTCAGGAAATAACTTGCTGACCCCCACTGATTTGAGATATATTCAGAAATGTTCAAATACCGGTATGCATCTCTTCTGTTACACACAGATACATGAGCTCAGCAGGCGAGGAGAAGAAACTGACTCCAGCCCAGTGTTCAGCTCTGACTTATCTGCTGCTGATGTCAGCGGAAGAGCTGGAGGAGTTTGATCTGAAGAAATACCTGAGATCAGAGGAAGGGCTCCACAGAATGCTCCCTGTAGTCAATGTCTCTAGGAGGGTTTGGTGAGTGAATTTTTGTCTTACACTGATAACTTTGAACACTTCAGAAATATTTTGACACGCTGTGGGCCCTAATTTGAAGGAAAGACCAAGTCTAGCTAAAGCTGTTTTAGTAACCAAAGAAAATCTATTTGCAAATACAGTATAACACCATATGCAAAACCCTGATGACAAACACTGATGAGTCCGCATAATGCTCCCACATGTCATTTTATAGCTATAGTTCATGCATGACATTAACAACGTCACCAAGTCTGCCTTCTACCACCTCAGAAGCATCTCATGACTTCGGTCCTCACTCACACCCTCAGTAACCGAGACACTCATCCATGCCTTCATAACCTCCCGCCTGGACTACTGCAATGGTGTTCTGTCTGGACTGCCCACCAAGGCCCTTAGCAGACTCCAGTATGTTCAGAACTCAGCTGCCAGGGTTTTAACCCACACAAAGCCTTGGCAGCATATCACTCCCGTTCTCCAACAGCTTCATTGGTTGCCAGTTAAGTCACGCATCGCCTACAGGATCCTCCTGCTCACCTACAAATCTCTCCATGGACTCTCACCTCAATACCTCACTGATCTCCTCCACCCCTACACTCAGTCACGCTCCCTGCGGTCCTCTGACAAGGACCTGCTGGCCATTCCCCGCACCAGGTTGCAGACTTTTGGGGACAGGGCTTTTTCTGTCAATGCTCCCACACTCTGGAATACCCTACCACTCGGTGTCCGCTCTGCCCCATCCCTGTCCATGTTCAAAAAGCACCTCAAAACATTTCTCTTCACAAAGTCCTTTGACCCCTAACACCCCCCCCCCCCCTCTCATTTGTTAAGCGACCTTGGGTATTGTGAAAGGCGCTATATAAATCCAAGATATTATTATTATTATTATTATTATTATGAGAACTTGGCCTTTAGATAGCCTGCTCTTTGATCACCATTTCAATTAGGGCCCTGGATGGTCTCAGATATGTTTTTTACAATGCATGTTTGGGGTCAGTGTGAAGGAGTCCAACATCCAGCTGCACATGTTGATGCCTAGTGAACCACATCTTATATCTGAGATCGGCCAGACTCAGGTGAAGTGCAGCCCATACGGCATCATCAGTTGAGCGGTTAGGGCAGAAGGAAGTGATGGAAGTTAGTGGTACAGTAGGTGGTAGCCATTGGGTGTTGATGTGTAAGGTCCTCTGGACATCAGCTGGGTCAAGACGGAGTACTTCATTGTCCAGACTGGGAGGGGCTTTCATTACCTCCACCAAGGAGGTTATGTTTTCATCTGGGTTTGTTTGATCGAGATCACGGTCTGGATCCAGGAGGCACTTGGCGGAGGTCTGCGCTCTCTGAGTGCTTTTCTAGTTGTTGTTGTTGTTGTTGTTGTATTGTTCTTTTCCTCAGACTGGCTGAAGTAGGTGTTGTCTTGGTCCTGTAATCCATTTGTCCATCATGCTAGTCTTACAAGTAGGAAGTTGTATGAGAAAGCAGAAGTTACATAAATTACGTTATGGCACACCCCCCTAAAGTCATCTAACGAGAAGCGATCGTGTACAAAAGTACACCTGGTTTACGGTGAGTTCTTAAAGGGACACTTCACCGATTAGCATTAAGCTTTGTATCTTTAGAAAACCAGTCATGTTTTTGAATGGTCGTGCATCATTCCCTCAGTTTGCCTTGAGATGGGAGAAATACGGATTTCAATGAAACCCATGAATAGGACTTCCTGCTTTCAATGATGTCAAATTATGATGTGAAATTATGATTATGAAGTGTCCCTTTAAGAAAAGGAAGTCACACAAGTTATGGGTCGTCAAAATTTATCGCACAATAAGTGTATTGAGGAAGTCGGTGTTGTCAGGTTGACTCTAGCAGATCTGAGAAAAAAAATTTGCCCTTGAAGACAGCAAGTGGAAATGTCTATGAATGACTAAATGAAAGAGTTGACTGACCTACAGCATACCCTGTCTGACAGCATGAGATTCACCATGATCTCTCATATGGGGAACTTCCTGGGCTAGCATGCTGTAGCTTGAAAAGTTGTGGGTTCAATTCTACTGCTGTGCCTTTGAGTAATAGCCTGGCAAGCCAAACTACACAGAAATGTATAGTCTGGGGTCGGACCATTCACAGAGTTGAAGCCTGTGGGTGGGATGAATAGTTGTCTTTCAAACTGCCTCTGCACGTAATAGGCCAGCATTTGTGACCAATCGTAGCCGGTCGGCAAAACGGCAAATACATCCTTCTTTAAAACTAATGACTTGAGTGCTTCTTTCTGCTCAAACTTCAAAGAAAAGCCCAAGTCTAACTCTTCCAAAGCTGATTCAAACGAGCGTGCTTCGCTAGCCTCATCCATCTTTTGTTTTTCTCTATGGTTGTGCGATACGGTCTCAAACCCAACTCGTCGAACGAGGACGCATGGTCCAGCCCCCTGGCGTCTTATCGGAAGCCGAAGGTGAGCTAAGGCGGGCTCAAGGACTCCGTACACAAATAGAGCGTTCTGATTGGCTAGGCTGAACTCGAGCCTAGCGCAGGCTTGTCCTCAACGGTGCGACCCTAGACCATCCCGCTAGGCAAAAATATTTTTGGCCGCTAGGGTGCGTCTATATTTCTAGGCTATTTGAGTAAGGCACTTTACCCGAAGTCATTCTGGGGAGAATGCCCCTTGTAATACAATTGACATATCCAAGTTTTGGATAAAAGCTTCTGCTAAATGAATGTAAATGTAAATCCATGTTGTGGCCTCACCCAGGGTCAGGAAGCAAACTGAGTGAATTACTTCAGTCAATTAAAGTGGGCATGGGGCCAGGCCATCACAGACAAAGGGGGAGAGATTTTGAGTTTGTTTCACATGCTTCGTTTTTGCTCTTTACTGAAATGAAGATCGAATGCTGCATGAACCAAAAAAGCATAATTTTCCTACCAAAAATCAAGCATTCTACTTTAGTTCTGGCAGGCAGCGTAGTCAAGCCCGCTGTCAGTGGGTAGTTTCTTATTGGCTATCCCAAACCCAGCCCACATCAGCTGTTCCGGTAAGCTGATCGTTCCATTCACTTGCGAGTAGTCTCTCTCATAAGGGCGCCTTATTCTGCATCAGTCTGCCTTGCTTTCTCTGCTCGCTGCTTTGCAACCCACCTCCTCCCCAGCTCCACCTCAAAGTGATCAATTTAAAATTATAACATACTGTTGTCATTGTTGCTTGCTCTGTTCGGGGGGAATAGAGTTACTCTCCCAGTTTAAACTGGGAGGGTAGTCCCCTGAGGATGCTGCTGTTCCCTGTCTAGGCTTTCCATGGAGTTCATGGAAAGACAGGGAACTTCCTCTGAGCCATACCGCCAAATACAAAATATAATTGGCTTTAAATATACGTCTCTCTTGTGTGTCTTTGACCCAGCGGTCCTAACAGAACCTTTAGAGTTTTCTTACTCCTACATTACCTGTATTTCTTAAACAGGCTAAATCAGTGTCACCTCTCTAAAGCAAGCTGTGAAATGATGGCATCAGTGCTGCAGAGGACACCTTCCCATCTGATAGAACTGGACATGAGTGACAATGGCCTGCAGGATGAAGGAGTGGAGCTGCTCTATGTGGGACTAAGAGAATCGCAATGCAAGCTGGAGACACTGAGGTCAGTCATCAGGAATGTAAAGTAATATATTACTTTGTCCCATTGTGCATGAAGAAATGTCAGTGACATCTGAATATGATTGTGTGATGCTGAGACATGTAATTTTGCCCTGTATGTCAATGCAGTTTTATGTGGGTATAGATTGTTTTCAAAATGAATGTGTGGGTTTTTCAAGTTGTCTGGTCACCCAGAAGGGCTGTGTTGTCATCTGCCTTCAAATCAAATATATTTTTTAAATAAGTCAAGCTTTTTTTTTTATTAGAAAGTATGTTTTTCTAAAAATATTAATGGGAATGTTTTTTCTCGTTGTCTGATCACCCAGAAGGGTCGTGCTTTCTTGTCCATTGCCCTCAAATCAAATCATTTTGCCTGCATAGTCAAGTGTTGTTTTTCTAAAGTTGTTAATGGATTTTTTCAGTCATAATTACGGAACGAATTTGCTAGTGCATGCAACTTTTAATGCTTTTCCCTTCTCTAATAATGAGGAAACATGATCTCTTGTTTCAGACTGTCTGGTTGTCAGATCACCCTGAAGGGCTGTTCTCTCTTGTCTTCTGCCCTCAAATCAAACCCCGCCTACCTGAAACAGCTGGATCTGAGCTACAATCACCCAGGAGACTCAGGTGCCAGAGAGCTCACGGAAAGACTGGATGATCCCAACTGTAAACTAGAGACTTTCAGGTGAGTGCTGGGTGTTTATCTGAGTTTGATGAGGTTCTAGTGGAGCTGGTCATCCGTTTGTATCCTCTGGTGGAGACCGTTCTAATATTCTCATGTTTCTTCTTCTACAGTTCTAAAATGCATAACTCTGATTCATCCCATAAATTATATTTTGAAAATTGGGTGGGGGGCAGATAAATGTCCACAGCAATTTATGCAGTGCTCAATCACAGAAGGCCCAAGGCAGTCAGTCCACACTATAAGAATAATGGATTTCAAGTATGAATCACACAAGGGAATGTATGAAAGCATTAAGCACACAAATTTGGTTCACAAATTACACACAGCAGAGTGATGTTCTACACTTGACAGATATAATCAGACAGACACTCAATTATGTGATGATAAATGTTTTCACCAGAACACTCTCCCTAAATAAAATAGTGTTTTGCATGATCAGTCATGTTTTCCAAAATTCTGCCAAAGTATTTAAAGGGATATTCCGCCATTTTTGGAAATACGCTCATGTCCCACCTCCCCTCGAGCAAAACAATAGATATCCTTAATTATTGACAAGATAGAGCAACGTAATGCATCTCTATGGAAGCAAAATTCGAAGAGTTCCGGTCTGCTTAAAGGGGCGTGTTGCAAAGACGTCATAGTGGGATATCGATCTCTGTCAGATCGGCAACCCACACAAGCAGTGCATTTCGAATGTTAGCAGGTCTGCTTAAAGGGGGATTTAGCCCCCCTCCCCCTTGTGAAGACAGAACGCGGAAATGATGGAACGTTTGCGCCTCTCGCTCCGCTTTAACCCTCTCTGTAGATATTTACCTTGTTCCCGTTCATCCAGCCATTCTGTGAGTCTGGCGATACAACTTTTAGCTTCAGCCTAGCATAGATCATTGAATCGGATTAGACCATTAGCTTCTCTGCTAGCTTCATGTTTAAAAGTGACTAAGATTTCTGGTAATTGTCCCATTTAAAACGTGTCTCCTCTCAAGTTAGAAAGTGCAATAAGACCAACTGAAAATGAAACCTGGTGTTTTTCTTGGCTGATTTGACATGGAACTACAGTCACATCTGGCGTAATAATCAAGGCAACTTGCAAACTACTGGCTCTACTACTGCTTGTTGTCTATGGGGACTATTTTCAGATGCTGCGTACGATATCACTGCGCCCATGGTACAATTGCAAGTTGCCTTGATTATTACGCCAGATGAGAGTGTAGTTCCATGTCAAATTAAAGAGTTAAGCTTGAGAGCACAACTGCATCATCATGCACTTTGTGTTGTGTTTTGTTGTGTCCTATAATTTATCCTTAATATTTGTTTACTCCATCCTGTTTTCTAATTGTTCCTAAAACCTTTTTACCAATGTATTCTTTATTTGTATTCATGCTACCATACCATCTTTTATTATCTGTCTCTTGGCCTCTCACTCTATGCAGAATGGCTAGTTGTAAGCTAACAGAGGAGTCCTGTAAGGCTGTAGCCTCTGCTTTGCAGTCCTCCATCTCCCTAAAGGAACTGGACCTGAGTCACAATGACCTGAAGGATTCTGGAGTTCAGCTTCTCTCTGCAGGACTCAGTAGCCCGCACTGTAAACTGCAGACTTTAAGGTTTCTTTGCTTGACTTTCATTCTATTATCATAGGACTCCTGATGTGCATTATGCATGTGCTGATTTTAGTTTATTGTCATTAACTGATCACACTTCTGTTTTCACAAAATCATTCAAGGATAGTGCTGCCAACTGTCGATGTGTCCTTGTACAATAAGTAGTTGTGATGCAGGTCACATAACCACTGAATGTATCTCACGGTTCTGTTTCACACCCTATTAGTGTACAGCCACCACTATGATTTACATGCAACAAACATATTGTGCCGTTTTACCAGAAACGATTAAACACTTTTCTTGGAAGGGAAAATATATTCTTACTTCACTTATTTCCACCTGATGGGAATGTTACAGAGCATAAACCCTGTGTTCAGAAGGGTCCGAGATGCAGCATCTGTCCAAAATAGACTTGGCTCCTAATTGAAGCAGAACAGAGCTTAGAGCTGCATATGGGACACTACTGAATTATGCTGTTGCTCAACTGGTCTCCAAAATAGACAGAGCAGAGTAGAGCTTAGAGCTGCATCTGGGACACCTCTGTAACTGGTGGACTAGCTGAGTGGCAGTGGTCAGCTCCAGTGACTGAGTTGTAACCTGAACAGCACGCAACTGCTCTTGGTGGAAATCAGCAGTAAAGCAGTGGTGCTCATGTTGTTGTTGTTGATGATGATGATGATGATGATGATGAACTTTTGCCTGTATAGAGTCAAGTTGTGTCTGTGACTCTTGTAAAGTATGTATTTTTCTAAAAATATTAATGGGATTTTCAGTCATAATTACTGAATGAATTTGCTAGTGCATGGTGTACCTTTTTTAATGCTTTTCCCTTCTCTAATAATGAGGAAAGATTATGTTTTGTTTCAGATTGTCTCATTGTCTGATCACTCAGAATGGCTGTTCTTTTTTGTCCTCTGCCCTCAAATCAAACCCCTCGTACTTGAAACAACTGGATCTGAGCTACAATCACCCAGGAGACTCAGGTGTCAAACAGCTCACGGAGAGACTGGATGATCTCAACTGTAAACTAGAGACTTTCAGGTGAGTGCTGGGTGTTTATCTGAGTTTGATAAGGTTCTAGTGGAGCTGGTCATCCATTTGCATCCTCCGTTGGAGACCGTTCTGATATTCTCATGTTTCCACATGGTCTCCTCCCATGTATTACTGTAAAGTGGGCATGTCATGGCCCTTTAAGTACTGCAGATAAAAGTCCCCCAGTTCACACATGATGCTGAATAGTTTACTATTCTACAGTTCTGAAATTCATTACACCACACTATCTACCCAGCCAACAGATCATTAAGACAGCTTGCACAGTGACTTACTGAAGGGCGAAGGAGTTCTGTTCAGTTCTTTGAACAATTTGTAGGTAAATAAGGAAATACACAAATAACTTGGGGTACATGAATAACATCCTCAGCAATCCAACACACTTAAGTATTAAAATTAGCATCACAACTGTTCATATGTCCAACCCCCAGTATACACTGTTGTCACTCAATCCGGCAATTATTCTTTGGTGTGGCGGATATATGGCTCCCATTGACTGTCATTCATCAAATAAAAAATAAAAACACGGTTTTGAAAGCCTATTAGCTGGTTTCATTCTCATTGAGCTCAAAGCCAATCAAACCAGCTAATAGGCTAACTGAAATAAAACCATGCCAATCTCTAGGTATGTGATGATGTGGGGCTATTTTAATTCCAAAGGCCACGGGGACTTTATCAGGGTGCATACTGTCCTAGCCTGGCATAGCCCTCCGTAAGGTTCCGCTCAATTTTCATTTCCCTACAGCATACGTCTGGGTCTTATGCTATTGGACTCGATTTCTTAGGATGCATTCCATTCTGAACAATCAACGAACGGGGGGGATGGGGGGGAGGCGGGTATTAACGATGACGTCTAGCATATACGCGTTGTAGTCTCTAGCTGTCACGACCAAACGTTAGCGATTGGGTAAAATCAGGCCCAATTGTTTCAAACTTCAACAGAGTTCATGCCTCCTGCTTGAAATCGATTCTGACTGGAGTAGGTCCAGACCCTCTGTACGATATTAGTACGAGGGTTTGGTATGACCTGCATGTACATGTCTGTCTCTCTCTTTTTCTCTATCTCTCCTCCTTAAAATGGGGGGGGTCTGACGATCACTCAGGATCACTCTGGTGTGTGTGTGTGTGTGTGTGTGCGTGTGTGTGTGTGTGTGTGTGTGTGTGTGTGTGTGTGTGTGTGTGTGTGTGAAGCATAAGATGTAATGGTAGTTTTGCCATTTGACGATCACTCAGTATGTGTTCTGTTTAACCCTGTGCTTTGGATAAATACACACTAACACACTTAATCCCCCTCTAAGTCACTTTACTTTTGCTTTGCTTAATAGGAGCTACTCTTGATAAATACCCTGCTCGATATACTGTACACACTCTAAAGTACATTACTGTCTCAGTTCACAACTTCACAACTTCACATGTGTCAAAAATGTATTTTCTTCTCTCATCTTTCTTAAGGTATGACTATGGAGGAGAATTCAGGATTAAACCAGGAATAAAATGTGAGTGACAATATGCATGATTTACAATGGCATCATTAAGTGTGTGTGTGTGTGTGTGTGTGTGTGTGTGTGTGTGTGTGTGTGTGTGAGATAGAGTGTGTGTCAGGTTTTGTGAATGTGTGTGTGTGTGTGTGTGTGTGTGTGTGTGTGTGTGTGTGTGTGTGTGTGTGTGTGTGTCTGTTATCCACCATCCATATCCTCTATTTCTCTCATGTGAACCTGTCTCTCTCGCACACACTCACAAGCTGCGTTTCCATTGACCATAAAATTGCGCAAATTAAGAGATGCGAAAAGAAATGTGTTTAATGGAAACACACACATTTCGAAAAAACTCACATTTTTCGATAAAAAGTTTTTGCGCTCGGGTGAGGTGGTATTTCGAGCGTATCGAAATTTGTATATTTCGCAAAACTGCAATGGAAACACTTTTTTCGCATCTGACGAGTCACGTGATCCAACAACCGGATGTTAGGAGGAACGAAAACGACGAAGAAGACTGTCTACAAGAAGTGGTACCGGGAGAATAATGTAAAATGTTACATTATTTTTTCATTAAAAGTGGCTCGTGTCATTCTAAAATGTTGAATCCACAGCTCCTCTGTGAACTCGCCGACAACACTTTCTCAAAAACGCTGCATACTCAACGCAGCCACTCAACTAGTTTTGTTTACCCATAGCAACAACGACTATGCTTTGCTGGTTTAGGTTTAACGTAATGAGAACAGTGCTGAAAGAAATCTAGATTCTAGATTCTAGTTCTAGAAACTAATCAACTGGGCTGATCTACGAAATATTCCACTGACATGGCTGTGACATGATTTAAGCATAGGCCTACAACAAACTCCTGTGAAATATGTCATTTTTAATTTTATGTTTCTGCCCAACCAAAACATAGGCCTCCTCCGCTGATGGCTTATATAATGACTGATAATCAGCGTTAGTGCCGTGGTGGCAATTTGAATGCATTTAGTGTAAATCTGGGTTATGTTGATAACCGCCATGTCTCCTAATGACTTACAGCACGCGAGAATACACAAGATTTTAATTTAGTTAGCCGAATGTAATGGAAACACCGCAATTGCGAAAATTGTGATTTTCGACATTAAGACAATATCGACAAAGTTTTTGCGCATATTTGTAATGGAAACGCAGATACAGTCACATGCCATAAATCTCTCTCCCTAAATTCTCCCCCCACACTGTACACATCCTAAGTCAGAGAGTTGGTAAGAGACAGAATTACACACATCATACATACAGTACATCCACTCCTTCACTCTCTCTGAGCCTTTCCAAAACTAATCCCTACCCACTCCCTCTTGGTTACAGAGTGCACTCAGGTGGGAAGCACCCTCACAGCTAGAAGTTCCCTTGATTAGCGCATACGTATAATACCACCCTGAACTTTGGGACAAACTCCCTCTAGTGGAATCATCACAGAATCGTGGATTTGTTTAGAGGGGTGGCCTACTCACGCGGAACTGACATTTTGAAACGTCCTCCACGATGTGCCACATTAATTGATGCACACCCTTAACGAGAGGGCATCAG
Organism: Sardina pilchardus; assembly: GCF_963854185.1. Classification (NCBI taxonomy): domain Eukaryota; kingdom Metazoa; phylum Chordata; class Actinopteri; order Clupeiformes; family Clupeidae; genus Sardina; species Sardina pilchardus. The sequence continues at coordinate 30,656,349 of NC_084994.1, read as the reverse complement.
TGTTCAATTGATGCTGGAGGGCTTTTAAGGCACTACCACTTGACAGTAATTGATTTTGGACGGCCCTTAATATGGCAGATCTGCATGTGAATGAGCAAATGAAGTGCAAGTGGCTAGGGACAGGGTGAATTAACTTGTTTCGGAAAGCCCCTGTTTCTCTCTAACTCACACACACACACAAACACACACACACACACACACACACACACACACACACACACACACACACACGCACACACACACACACACACATACATTTCTCCAGAACAATGATTTCCTTAAGACAGTAATACAGTGTCTGACTGTACTGAGCTTGTTGGAGGAAAGGTTGAGTGTTGTGTTGCTCTGCTCTCATGTTTCCCCTTCATTCCACACTCACAAGACTGAGGGACAAAAAGTAGAAAGAAAAAGTCACTGTGATCTGATTTCAGACTCTGATGACAGCCTTGTTGAGTATTAAACACAGATGTGTTCATAGGGAATGGAGGGGAGAGATGTAGAACAGGGACTGGTAATGACAATCTTAGTGAATTATTGAATGGCATTCCCTGCTGCTTTACAGGTGTAGTTCCATGATGGTGTCCATTTAGACTCTGAGGTGCTGGGCAGTAATATTCTGGTGCTAACATGCCAACTACACCATCTAGTGTGTGCTTGCACTACAGCCAATTAATACTTTGACTGATTTGAACATTTTGAACTGATTTGTTTTAGGTAAAGGAAATTTAGAGAATCCCACTGTATGTATTAATGAGTTAAAACATCATGTTACAGTAGTCAGACATCAGAGAGATGGCAGAGAAAGGAGGAAGGAGAGCTTGTACAGCACGACACATGAGAGGCCCCTGACAGCCTATAGGCTTGTAGCAGCAGAACTAAGGGATGACCTCAGGGTCCTGGAGTCATCATGCAGGTCATGGAGTGATGGCAGATCACAGCCAATCATGGCTGTGGATGCAGCGCACCAGGTAGTGATAGATCAGGTTAGGATGGACTTCATGATGGCAGTGTAAAAGTGCACCATCATGTGCTTTGGCAGGTTGAACATCCTCTGCTGAGCCTTCTTTGTTCTGGAGCTCATGTTCAGCTCCCATGTCAGATCCTGGGTGATTCTGGTGCCCAGGAAGCAGAGGGACTCCACTATGCTAACTGGGGAGTCACTGGGGAACCACTGCTGATGGTTAGAGCTGCTGCTTCCTGTCAGACAGGAAGTCTGTGATCCATCTACAGGTGGAGTCAGGCACTCTCAGCTGGGAGAGCTTGTCCTGTAGCAGGGCCTGGATGATGCTGTTGAATACAGAGGTGAAGTCTGTCAGTCTGTTTGTGATTGACAATCTGTGTCACAGCAATATACATCCTGGTTGCAGTATAGCAAGTGTGAAATGAACAGAGTAGGTAGAATTGAACAAGTAAGTAGTGACCATGGCAATACATACAGCATAGCATATCATAAAAGAAATAAGGCAGCACATGTGGTGGTAGAATAGTACCATATTTCACATGCAAAATCAGACATCCTCACAAGCATATTGTATTGCATATTAATTCACATGCGTAGGTACAGCAGCAAGTGAGTAAAGAGCAGCTGTTGTGTGAGACACAAAACAACCACTGGGGGCCATACACTCTCCGAGATGATTATGCTCTCTCTCTCTTGAAGTACAGCTTTGCTCGTGTGGGTTGACTTTTGATAGTTTGGGGGAGAGAACCAAGGGAAGCACTGGCCCTCTTGTGATTGGTCATTTTTCAACATGATGTAATTAACTACTTACTGTACTGTTTTTGTGTGTGTGTGTGTGTGTGTGTGTGTGTGTGTGTGTGTGTGTGTGTGTGTGTGTGTGTGTGTGTGTGTGTGTGTGTGTGTGTGTGTGTGTGTGTGTGTGTGTGTGTGTGTGTGTGTGTGTGGGTGGGTGGGTGGGTGGGTGGGTGGGTGGGTGATGTGTGTTAACCCTGCTCTCCTCCTGTCTGTGTGTGTGTGTGTGTGTGTGTGTGTGTCTATATGTGTTGCCCCTGCTCGTGTGTGTGGTGTGTGTGCCATGTGTTGCCCTTGCTCCTGTTTCCCCTGCTCCTGTGTGTGTGTGTGTGTGTGTGTGTGTGTGTGTGTGTGTTTGTGTGTGCGCATATTTGCGCTTTCATGACTGTTTGTATGTGAGTGTGTGTGATTTTCTATTTGTGTGTCCCTCTGTTTGCGTGAGTGTGTTTGTGTGTTTGTGTGTGTGTGTGTGTGTGTGTGTGTGTGTGTTTCCTGTTCTTCCTGCTTACTGTTGCTGCTTACTCTGTTTCTCTGTGTGTGTGTGTGTGTGTGCTCTAGTAGAACTTACCAGAGGGAAGAAGAGAGAATAGGGAGTGAGCTGGGTGGCTGGCATTCTTGATGATGGACTCAGCCCTCCTCTGACAGCGTGTGGAGGCTGCTCAGACCCAGGTCTCTTGATGGCACAACAGTGTTAAAGGCAGAGCTGTAGTCAATGAACAGCATCTTGACAGGTGTTTGTCTTGTCCTGGTGAGCTAGGGCTAGTGTGCAAGGTGATGGAGATGGCTTCATCTACATATCTAACGTCGTCCTCTCCCTCAGGCTCAGATAAACAGAGTGGTCTACCCAGGACCTCTGGTTGGGAAAGGATCAGACAGTATG
>NC_084994.1:30566216-30643716 GCF_963854185.1 Sardina pilchardus | reverse complement strand
TGCCATATGGTGAGCACGTCGTATCCAACTAGAGCAAACACACCAGATAACAAATGAATGTTGTGTGTTGATGGTCTTAGAATGACATTTGAACTTGAACTTGGAGTGTTGTATGTTATCTGAAGAACAGTTGATATTAGTAACCATGGAGTTTGTTGCTACAGAGACTTTTCTACATTGATATACTTGAGGGAGAGAGGAGGAGGGGAGTCCTTTTATTTTTAATAATAAATTGTATTTTTGATTATATATTGAATATGTTATTGGTTAAAATGTTGTCTTAACCTTGATATGTGTATATACACAAACGCAAACATGATTTAATTAAAGTACATATAAATGAATTAAAATGTAAAATGTGTGTTATGTTGAATTTCATGGCACATACAGTATTCTTAATTAGTTAGTCTGTAGTGCTGGCAGGTGGCACACAGTGGAAGGTGGCACACTGTCTGGGGCGGCATATTCCTACTTTGCCCAGGGCACAGGATTGCCTTCCGTTGGCCCTGAGAATTAGGAAACATCATCATCTTGCTGGTCAGTTGTTCTTCATTGGGTCGTCTCGTCCAGCTTCTGAGACACAGCAGAGGAGAGAGAGAGAAAAGTGGGGTGAGGGGTCAGACGACTGTGATGGTGTCGTCTCGTCCAGCTTCTGAGACACAGCAGAGGATAGAGAGAGAAAAGTGGGGTGAGGGGTCAGACGACTGTGATGGTGTCGTCTCGTCCAGCTTCTGAGACACAGCAGAGGAGAGAGAGAGAAAAGTGGGGTGAGGGGTCAGACGACTGTGATGGTGTCCACTCCTGCAGGGCTCACCTGCACCTGTTGAGGCCGTTGGGGTTCATCAGTGAGAAACAGAAAAGGCTCTTTCATGGGCCACTGTGTTTTTTTTTTATATCTTCTTTGTTTTGTTACTGTGCTAATCATAGACATGATTTAGGCTTGACAATATACGAACTGTATATATGTCTATGGTGCTAATGATGTATTGAGTGGCTGCACACCACACTATTAGATTCAGATTCTCATGCACTTAAACAGATGCTATATCAAGATGCTTTAGAGATGGACAATCTCCTCGGGACCTGATAAAAAAAAGACCTCTTGGCACCTCACCCTTAGAAATGTGTACCCACCCACACAGCTGCTGAACATGTTCAATAATCTTCAGTCACTAGTCCAGAGCTCCTGCGGCTAACCTCGTCCATCCTCCCGGACAAGGAGAGGCTCCCCCTCCTGGACGCTCCGGTGTCCACTTGGGCCAAGGGACAGCGTCTCTCCATCACCGCTACGAGGCCACACAGAGAGACGCCGCAGCCCTCCGGTCCCTGCTGCCCTGCAGAGCAGCTCCAGCGACGCAGACTGCGGTCCAGCCCTCTGGGAGTCGCCCCATCGCCCACCATCTGCCCATTGGACTCCTACATGCCTTTCCCCTGACCGCGCTCATCCCAGCAATGCTGAACAGAGCTCGTGCACAAGCTCATTCGGTGATACTGAGTGCCCCCTACAGGCCACATGTGTACTACACCCCAGCGGTACGGTCAGTCAGTGAGTGCCCCCTACAGGCCACATGTGTACCACACCCCAGCGGTACGGTCAGTCAGTGAGTGCCCCCTACAGGCCATATGTACCACACACCCCAGCGGTACGGTCAGTCAGTGAGTGTCCTGCTCTCCCAGTCTCGTGTCTGTGAGTAGCCCTCCTGTGACGGCCAGCTGCTGTCCATTTGATACCGTGTGTTACCGCTGCTGGACACCAGTACACGCCACTAGTAGGCGCTGTGGTATACATGTGTTCCCATTGGTTACCGTTGACTGAACTCGACTAAAAGAGAACGCGTGGTTATTATAATCTCGGTTCTCTGGAGGGAAACATGAGACTCTATCCCTCTCCAGCCTAACTGGCTCTGTGGACCTGGTCCATTGGATCACTTCAGAATGCCTACTGAGGGCCAGTTTCTGGAGGTGTAGTCAGAGTACTACACACAGTACAGTTTCTGTGTGTGTGTGTGTGTGTGTGTGTGTGTGTGTGTGTGTGTGTGTGCGTGTGTGTGTGTGCGTGTGTGTGCGTGTGTGTGTGCGCGCGTGTGTGTGTGTGTGTGTGTGATATGTATGTTTTTGGAGGTGTAGTCATGTAAAGGCAGTGGCCTGTGTGTGTCCTCTGCTATTCTGGGAGCAACCATCGTGCACCGGAACCCCAGTAGGAGCAACACACAGGGCCTATTGCACACAATTAACAATCACTGCACTTACAGCAGAATCATATACTGTCTGCATTACGCTCTGTACTGTCTCCATGTGTTTGCTTCTATGAGGAGAACGAGGAAATGGAGGCAGCACAAATAAGGACCAATGTGAACTAGTGAACTGATCATACAGTACGCAGATAGAACAAAATGTAAAACTTCTGCTGATAATCTTAATCTGCACAAACCTGGGTGACTCTGCTGGTGCAGTTAGGAAACAGTCGAGGAGACGACCTTGGACCTGTGCAGTGGGTTGCCACGACAGCAGCTTGATCATTTACAGAATGATGTGCTTTAGAGACGTCCTGCTTGTGGAGATTCAATTACTCTCACACCATCTTAAGAAAAGAACCACTTGAGAGCTTCAGAGAATAATAATGTGTCAAATATTAATTTACCTCATGTTTCATAAAATTCACCCCAAGAACTCCAATGTAGCAATTTTTTTACAGGACATTGGAAACATAATATTGTGCAAATCTCATGATTACTCTGTTGTACCCTTCAAATGAGGAAAAGTCATGAAACATGAAGCAAAACAAAACAAGTGAACCATATATTTTATGATGTTAAACATTGCTTGGGGTCAAATTGAAAATAACCACTTAAGAGCTTCAGAGAACCTCCTGCCTTCTGAAATACATGAGTGCAGAAAAGGGGGAGGACCAAACAGGCGACATACACCTTGTGATGTTGAAATACTGAAGAGGATGAAACAAGCAGGCCGTAATGGTGTCCATTGTACTGCATTGTACTGGTCTGTATGGGGCTTTTACCTACTGTATGTCCCCAAGGTATACAGTATGTTCCCCAGTTTTTAACTGGCACATGCTCCCCTGCCATGTGCAGTCCCACTCTGTGTCCCACTCAAACTTGAACTGTGGGAATGTAGGACCCTGGGGAGATGCACTCCCATATGCAGTGTGGTCAGATGAAGTGTACTGTGCTATGGGCGGTGACAACACCAATGGAGGATGGACTCATCTGTCTTTCTCTCTGACCTCACTGACATACATTTTAAATTCTTTATTTGGATTAGAAGATAAGCATGTATCATGCATAATCCTAATTCAATAGAAAGATGTACAACAGTGGCCAATAATCCAGTCCATTATGCACATTATTAAGGGTAAAGGTGGCACCTACGCCTCCATACGTAGAGGCTACCAATTACTGCTGATACAGAGCAATATTTTGTATTATTTAGTTTTGTAATATTTTTGGCCTTGTTCTTATGTAGTCCACAGATCTGCAGGCCCCATTCACAAAAGAAAGCGCACACATGCACACACTCATTTACATACACTATATTGCCAAAAGTATTCGCTCATCTGCCTTGACTCACATATGAACTTCGGTCACATCTCTCTAACACGCTGCAGATCTGTTTCGACCTCACTCTGACCGTCACTACGGTCTAAAAAGGGATGGTGACGGTCAGAGTGAGGTCTCACAGATCCATAGTTACCTTCGTAACCTACAGTAATGCAGCAAGGCTACTCCCGGTGTGAAAACTACACTCGCATGCACAGCTGTCAGTGCGGCCGCATTTATTAGCCGTCATTATCTGCCCAGCAAACTAAATTGACGGAAATGCTACATTAGAATGTAGAATTCATACTGTCGGATGTGATGAGCCATGCAAGCCAGTGATTTTAGAACAGTAGAGGCATACAGTAGTTAAGCTCAACACAAACCAGTGCCAGAAACCCTTTAGCTGTTTTATTATCACTGGACCCTACAGCCTCATGAAGCTTCACGCTTTTATAAAACAGTTACTCCATATGTGTCAGAGTTTCAGAAAATAAAGAAAATATAATGATTTGTTCCCAAATCATTCCTCTGACAAGAGATGTAGGCCTATTAATTCCAGCTGAAATATTTTTCTTCCAGCAGTACAGCAGGAGGGAGAGGAAGCAAGCAATCAAACAACAGGGATGTGCTTAAAGACCAATAAATGGGCTTACGGTTCCAAACAGTCTCCTGTGCACCTGTCCCCTGTGCTGATCTCCTGCTCACCTGTCCCCTGTGCTGCATCTCCTGCTCACCTGTCCTGTTCACCTGTCCCCTGTGCTGATCTCCTGCTCACCTGTCCCCTTTGCTGCAGTGATCATCTCCTGCTCACCTGTCCCCTGTGCTGCATCTCCTGTTCACCTGTCCCCTGTGCTGCATCTCCTGTTCACCTGTCCCCTGTGCTGCATCTCCTGCTCACCTGTCCCCTGTGCTGCATTTCACCTGTTCCCTGTGCTGCAGGAAGCATCTCCTGTTCACCTGCCCCCTGTACTGCATCTCCTGCTCACCTGTCCCCTGTGCTGCATTTCACCTGTTCCCTGTGCTGCAGGAAGCATCTCCTGCTCACCTGTCCTCTGTGCTGCATTTCACCTGTTCCCTGTGCTGCAGGAAGCATCTCCTGTTCACCTGTACCCTGTGCTGCATCTCCTGTTCACCTGTCCACTGTGCTGCATCTCTACCTGTCCACTGTGCTGCATCTCCTGTTCACCTGTCCCCTGTACTGCATCACCTGCTCACCTGTCCCCTGTGCTGCAGGAAACATTGCCTGTTCACCTGTCCCCTGTACTGCATCACCTGCTCACCTGTCCCCTGTGCTGTATCTCCTGTTCACCTGTCCCCTGTGCTGCATCTCCTGCTGACCTGTCCCCTGTGCTGATCTCCTGTTCACCTGTCCCCTGTGCTGATCTCCTGTTCACCTGTCCCCTGTGCTGCAGGGATCATCTCCTGCTCACCTGTCCCCTGTGCTGCATCACCTGCTCACCTTTCCCCTGTGCTGCAGGGATCATCTCCTGCTCACCTGTCCCTGCGTAATGTTGCCGCCACAGCTGCTATGTGAATGCAATCGTGAAAATAATCCACATTTGTCAGTGATGATCAAGGGAAGTAACCTATTACGTGCATTTAAAGCGGCCGATGTCACTGAACAGTTCCATCTCTAACACGCTGCTGGTAATGCAGCAAGGCTATATAGCATCCTCCATAGGCTACTCCCGATGTATAAACTACACTCTTCCGCTGTCAGGCATGCACAGCTGACAGCGCGGCCGCATTTATTAGGCGTCATTATCTGCCCAGCGAACTAAAGCCCAATTGACGGAAATTCTACATTAGATATGAACAACAGGTGGCAGTATATCCTACATTTCGCATAATATGCTTCATGTCTGAATGTACGCTACCGTCAGAAATGCGGCAAGCAATTTTCGCAGAATGTGCGTAAAACCTGTCTGAAAACGGCTTGAGAGAAAAAGTGCGATTGCAGTACTTCTGTTGCAACCCGAGAGATAATTAAGCGTGGAAAACCGTTCACGGATGGTGATTACATGAAGTTAAACTTAAAGCACCAAATATCGTACAGCGGAGTAGTCACGTGGTGTGTCATTCTCTCCAGGATACGCTGCAGGGAAAAACATTTAATCATGAATGCTCGTTGTGTATTTTTATTTGTAAATTGATGCCTAGATCATTTAAATGCACCCAGCCATCAAAGTTTAATAGCAAAAATGTTTTTCTTACATTTGATATGGCGGCCATCTTGAAAAATGGCCACCATGTTGGATTTTGAAGTGGCTAATGTGCTTTTCTCAAGAAGTAGGTTCTCTAGGGATTATTCATGCCAATTTTGGTGCTTGTACCACAAAGTGAAAGATTGTCCTGGAATATGGACTTCATGACGGAGATCATCCAATGCAATTACAACTTTCATGCTAATCATGATTGGCATCTTGAATTCTTCATTTTAATTTAATATTAATGAGCATATGTTTCAACCTTGTTTTTCACACATTCCAACGGCAAAGTACATAAACGCTCACAGTCAGCAAAAAAAAAAAAGCCATCATGGGGGCGTTCCCTAATATTCCCAGATGAACATAGTGACACAACAAACACTTCATCACTTCAAAAATACTTAATGTCCATGCCACAACTCTTGAACATAATTGACTTGGAAAATAATACCGTAAATCTTTTTTTTTTTTCTTTTCTTTTTTTTGTGTGATGCCATTTGGGAATACAATATGTGTCTGGTTCAACTTTCAAATCCCAAATTACCCATACCCATTAGTAATCAGCTTTTCTCTCTATGTCTCTCTCTCTCTCCCTCTCTCTCACTCCCCCCCCCCCCCACCCCCCACCCCCCCCCACACACACACACAAATAGTTGCCTATCCTTATATGCATGCTTCCCTCCATAATCACACACACACATACACACACACACCTGTATCTCTGTGTCCTCCCAGCTCCTGAGAATCTGTCCCGACACGCAGGGCTCTTCCCCCTCACCCCACACAACTACATTCAGGGAGAGAGAGCGAGAGAGAGAGAGATTGTGCAAACCAAAGAAGAGGGAAGAGATAGACACTTGACTTGTTGAAGGTTCCGTTGTGCATTTTTACACATTTGTTACATGCATTTATGTGTGTGTGTGTGTGTGTGTGTGTGTGTGTGTGTGTGTGTGTGTGTGTGTGTGTGTGTGTGTGTGTGTGTGTGTGTGTGTTTATATGAGCAGATATTGTGTCCAGGTGGACTACACTCATGCTCGCACGAACACACAGACACACACAAACATACACACAGACACACACACACACACACACACACACACACACACACACACACACACACACACACACACACACACACACACACACAGGCAGAGACTACAACTGCCTGACGCTGGATATCTGTATCTGTCTGCACACGTTTATAATATTCTGGAATTTTCTGTCATCTGATCTGATTGGCTGACGACCAGCTCCTCAAGGGAAAGAGAGAGAGAAAGAAAACAAGAAGGCTTAAATAAAAGAGGTGTGAGAGTGAACCTGTTAGATTGAGAGAGAGAGATTGTGCAAACCAAAGAAGAGGGAAAGAAGAAGAGGGACAGACACTTGACTTTGGAGATTCCGTTGTGCATTTTTATACAGGTAAGTGCATTGTAAATGCAGTAACATGCATTTGTTTGTGTGTGAATGTGAGAGAGAGAGACACATATGTATTGGTGCACTGTATGTGTGATTGATAGAGCCAGTGTGTATGTGTGTGCTTAGTGGGTGTATGTGTATTTGTGTGTGTGTGTGTGTGTGTGTGTGTGTGTGTGTGTGTGTGTGTGTGTGTGTGTCTGTGTATGTGTAGCCTATATGTGTATGAGGGTGATTCTCACAAAACTATTAACTGAAAGATTTCTGACATAGAACTTCTCAAAAGACGTCTCTGAGCAAATTTCCTTTCAATACATTTGATTTATAGTGTAAAGATGTTGTAAATATTAGTCTAAATATTTGGCTTTTTATTAATACATATTTATTCATGTTTTTTCAAGACTAAGTCCTTCAGAAATTCTCATTGCCGCAATAGATCATTACATGATATATGACAGAAATATCATTCTTTATGCATTTTTTATAATGGATCATGAACATTAATACCAAGGTCTCATGAGTAGACATTTGTAGTCCAAGTGCATAAAGGCCGACGCCCATCGGACACGCACGCGGCGCGCCGCGACAATAAACAAATTAGAACTCCGTCGTTTTTAACGGAGCAAAGCCCACTAGAGACGTCTGCCGCGCAGCAGCCGCACAGGGATAGAAAACTATTCTAAAAGTTCACACATAAACGATAACGATAACGACCATGAAACATGAATTCATTGAGGATCACTTTCAGAGCGTTTTTGAGAATGATGAAAAGCTAACAGCCAATCAGAACCCATTATATTTTAGCCATCACATTCATTACAGTTTTTTCCAATCGTATACACACTAAAATTAAGGTTATCAAACAGTTAACAATACTTAACACTTAAAAAGCAAAACACCTGCGCAGAGCAGTACAACATTAAGCACAAATTCAGCTTCACACTTTTTGCAAAACATTACACACAGTGAATGTCAAAACATAAAACACATTTTAACACCTTAGACACAGATAAAGATTGTTAGGTACTTCCTTCTCATTACAAAGCCCTGGCTTGCCAATGGCCACACTAATGAACACATTGAATAATCACATCCACCAGGTGTGTAAGCACGCATGTGCAAAATTGAAAACGCAGCACTCAGGTGTGTTATGCCCGATCCTCGAGGGGCGTTCCCATTGATCTATAACTAACACTGGATAGACTATCCCATTGTTTTTGCCCCGTTATTCTTTATGTCGATCAGTGAGGATCAAGGCCCGAGGAGCGAGGGAGGATGTATAAAAGCCCAAATGAGAGGCACCCATAGCCTGTGATGTGGATGAACTCTAATGGCTTGATCCAGCTAGACGGAGAGATGATTAGAGTATTACGTATTGTTGTTACTTGTTTGTATTGTTGCTTTAGTTTTTCTTCAGTGACTGTAAGTGTACAGTACTTTTTATTTGTGTACAATTTTTTATTTTTCTACACTTTACAGTAGTAAGAACTATAATTTTGCCATTTTCTGTTGATTGACTTGTCACTGTAACTGAACATATGGTACAGTGAAAGAAAGAAATATTGTCTGCAGCATCAGTTTTGTGCATTACTTGATGAGGGTTCATCAAAATATTTTTGTCATCTAAATGATCCTAATGCTCTCAAACAATATGTCTGAATAAGATCCATATATTGGAGGAGGGTTTTTACAGATGTGTTTTGAATTTATTGTGTTGGTGTGTATAAGATAGCGACAGTGTGGAATCATTCGAAGAATGTGTTAGTGATATGAGAACAGTATAAGGTTTTATCAATGTGTTTATTGTTTTGACAGAAATATTTCATTTTGCTAGCAATCTGTTATGTTCTGCTGATTGGGTGTTGTGTTTGGTTAATTGTGTGATGTGTTTAGACAAAAAGAGCCCCGTTTTCAAAATTGTGTGTAAACGATTGGAAAAAACTGTAACACGAGGAGAGACTTTTCTTATCGTTGGCCAGTGTGGATGCTTTTATCGTTATGGTTATAGTTATCATTAAAGTTAGTTATCATTCTTGGTGTGAACGGCCCTTAACACACCAAATGACACCATAAAGCCATGATCACATAATTATGTTTTTGCTGTGTTGAGACTGAGAAGTTCCTGTGCGGTGGAATGAAGAGGATGGTCTTACACTTGCCTGCTGTTGGCTCGGGGCAAGACATTGTGTAATCCGTGGAATTCTGTAGACAGCAGTGATTCTCAGAGGGAGCGTTTAGAGGAAGGGAGGGGGTGATCCAGGAAACGTGTGACGACTCGTCAAGTGCTGCACCAGGCCCGTTTCAAGGAATTTGGGGGCTCTAGGCAAACTGGACTTAGAGGGTGCTCATGGGTCATGGGTCTGTCCAGGGTCCAGAAAGCTTCTGCAGCTGTAGTTCACACTGATGAGTCAGAAACAAATGAAATGACATTCCAGAATGCTTCAGCTAAACTTGTATCTAAACACATGAATGGGAGTGTGCATGTGGCCATGTCAGTAAAAGTTCTGAAGTGAGAGGTGCTTTGGGATCTGTTTGATGGCAGATTAGAAGCGCTATACAATTTTGTGTGCGTGTGTTTGTGTATGTGTCTGTGGCTTTAACATCTATATTCAGTAGGATGCTGTGCTTTATTGGAGTTCATTTCATCTATTAAGGCTTGTGAAGTTCTGAGAATTGTCATGCTAATTACTATTAATGGAGAGGTTGGGGTACAGGCTCAGAAAAGGGTGGCACACAAACATAGTGTGTAAAAAGTATGCTTATTTTCATGCTTGTTTTTAAGGGAAATATTCATATATTTATACAACTTGACATCTGAAGTAACAAATGCCTCTTAACATAATGAACATGGTAGATGCAATGCAACAAGGAGTTTTCCACATATTGGCGAGATGTGTATAGATAGAGCAACGTGCATGCATGGCATCACCATGTATACACTTGTTTTGATGATGGAAAAAACATGTAAAGCAATGATAGATTTGCCACTGATTTACCAGCAGGCATCAGAAACCTCCCCTGAACACAGATGTAACGCATGCATGGAGTGAAATAAACCCTCTTGTACCTACTGTATGACCCTGACATCATGACACTGTCATGATGATGACATCGTGTGACATCATCTGTCAAAATATGTTTAAAACATCTCCTTTAGGGGTTCTATGCATAACGCTACATCACCTTCTAAAACCTGACATGTGCATCATTAAGATGTATACTTTTGAGAACAGTCTTTAGCCGAGATTTGCAGTTATGTTGGGATACTTGTGTTTAGTAACTCTCTTGTCTGGTCTCAATTATTGTCATGACCTTGTCAAAGAAAACAAGTCGGTATTTTTATAATGATGGTTATCATTTTAATGTGAGTGTGTTTCTCCTTTGACAAGAGTGTGTGAATGCTATAGGTAGGAGTGTGTGTGTGTGTGTGTGATGCATCTGTGTGATATAATGTATCTGTGTGAATGCTATAGGTAGGAGTGTGTGTGATGCATCTGTGTGATATAATGTATCTGTGTGAATGCTATAAGTGGGAGTGTGTGATGCATCTGTGTGATATAATGTATCTGTGTGAATGCTATAGGTGGGAGTGTGTGTGATGCATCTGTGTGATATAATGTATCTGTGTGAATGCTATAGGTGGGAGTGTGTGATGCTGTGTGATATAATGTATCTGTGTGAATGCTATAGGTGGGAGTGTGTGATGCATCTGTGTGATTGCTATTGAGTTCTTCAAGCTACCACATGACCACTCATCAGCCTAATATTTGTATAATCACTTCCATATATTGTAAGTTACCCAGACATGGCGAAACAGCTAAAAACTGTAGAGCTGGTAAATAGCTTACAGGCCTATTGACAGTGTACATGGATGTTAGACATAGGGTGTAAATAGCATTGTTGATTAGACACACCCGGTGTAAACAGTAATGTTGATTATTTGCACCCGGGTGTAATTAGTATTGTTGATTATTTGCACCCGGGTGTAAATAGTATCGGAGTCTCTGGTGCAAATAGCTTTGGCCATTTAGCTGAGCTATTTACACCCTGTGACGTATACAACAAAAGAAATGGACCTAACATTTTTGACTATGGACACCTGGATGTAAATAGCAACAATGGCTATTTGCCCTTTGCATGAATAACAGTGTAACAGTGATCGCTATTCACAAATACCGGGTGCAAATAGCATCTGCCATTATAGACACCCCGGGTGTAAATGGTAATGTTCATAATTTGCACCATGGGTGCAAATAACATCTGCCTTCAAATAATCATACTCATTTCAGATACTGACAAGAGTTGTCCGGCCAGGATATTGTCATTTAAAAAAGTGCAGCTGATGTTGATGTTTACATGTTGTGTTTTGGCCTGATGCACCACCCTCCACCTATCTACTAATCACAAAGTCAGTAGTTTTCGGCATCCGCACTAGTTAGTATACACCGCTTTACAGTATTTTGAAAGATAATTTTGATTGCAATACCAGTTTTAACCAAAATCCTACATACGGTTCCTTTAACTATTGTTCATGTGCGTACAAAGTTGCAGACTTTTAAAAAGCATATGTGTAGGTGGTTGAATGACCTTTCCCTTAATACTCGAGGATATCATTGTTATTTGCTATAATTTGTTTATTGTTGCATTTTTGGGCTTAATACCATCACCTTGACCAATACAATATAAATTTGACCCCAACCTCTTACAGTAATTCAACCCAAATATGGACTCAGCATCCCAGAAATGCTTTGATAGCAAAACCATCAAAATTGAGACCCTGCAATTCCAGAGTTCTTGCGAGAGCCCAAATTGAAATGTATCTGCAAAAGACTCTGGCAATGACCAATGATGCACATTATTTCTACCGCTTGCATTTGCGGGACCAATCAAATCAGTGAATCTGATATAGTCGGGCCAGAGGCGAGCTGCTTCTCCTGACAACAGTGCTGCAACGTACGGAGCCCGAGAGGGCTCACGGCAATATATTTTGGGGAAGGACGAAAACGTGCGCTCACTTTGCAAAATCGAGCTCTCATTTTATTAAATCGTGCACTCGTTTAAGTAGAGCGTGCTCTTGTTTCATTACATCATGCGCCCGTTTTCCTTAAACGTGCACTCACAGTACTACATCGTGGTCTCGCTAATCTAAAATGTGCACTCGTTTTAGTTTTTCTTAAAATGGGCGCACGATTAGATAAAAACGTGAGCATGATTTGTATAAAACGTGCATTCGTTTTCATTAAATCATGCCCTCGTTTTAGAAAATCGAGCCCTCGAATTACAAAATCGAGCTCTCAATTAAAACAAATCGAGAGCTCGTTCTTTAAAAAAAACGTGCCCATGATTTATAGCTTATAACGTGCATAAGTTAGAACATGATGAGCACTATCCAATTTGCTGTTACAGTTGTGACAAGTAGGCCTTGGGTCAGTTTGAGGCATTGTGAAAAACATGGATCTACTAAGGATTTACGTGGGTTATGTACAGTATGTCACACAAAGAAATAGCCTACTGGCAACCTGGTTGTAAATGTTGCGAACAAGCGGTCTTCGCTGCCGTGGCTATGATGACTTAGGTCCCGTTATTGATTTTATTTTGGGCCAACTCCAAGGTCCCGGGAAGTTTCATATGTATCATTGGATGCACAAAAATGTCTAGAGAATGGCTTGCGGGTGAGAAGAGAGCTGTGCGCATCATTCTTAGTGAACACGACCCTTAAGGATTCCAGTGTCGCCGCCGGCGACGCCTGAGAAGAAGACAGGCTTCTCGGACCCAGTTTCGATGTAGCGCTAATAGTGAGTTTTTGTATGCGCAGAATGCGAACGCTCTGAAACACAGCTGGATGAGTGCCTTGTCTAGAAAGTCACCAGCGAATAAACCCTCGTCTTTAAGTTCGCCAAACATCTGGATGTAATCCTTAATGTCCTCTTTCCTCATTACATTCCACCAACTCTCTATTCTTTGATTTGCACTACTTCTCCCGGTAAAATTTGTAAATGCAGCTCTGAGCCACATCATGTTCCTGCTGAAGCCGTCTATGCACCCGTTAGCAGATTCCATATGGGCTCAATGTATCCTATGAGTCTATGTGCCATACGAAACTGGGTCCGAGAAGTAGCCTGTCTTCTTCTCGGGCGTCGCCGGCGGCGGCACTGGGATCCTTCAGGGTCGAGTTCACTAAGAATGATGCGCACAGCTCTTCTCTCACCCGCAAGACGTTCTACTTGCACTTACAACCATGCTGAGTTACTAAAGTTGCCAGTATTTCTTTGTGTGACATACCTAACCCATGGTAAACCCTATGTCTTTCACAATGCCTCAAACTGCCCCAAGGCCTACTTGTCACAACTGTAACAGCAAATTGGATAGTGCTCACCATGTTCTAACTTACACACATTATAAGCTATAAATCATGGGCACGTTTTTTAAAGAACGAGCTCTCGATTTGCTTTAATTGAGAGCTCGATTTAATAAAATGAGAGCACGATTTTGTAATTCATGTGCTCGATTTTATCAAACGAGGGCATGATTTAATGAAAACGAATGCACGTTTTATACAAATCATGCTCACGTTTTTATCTAATCGTGCGCCCATTTTAAGAAAAACTAAAACGAGTGCACATTTTAGATTAGCGAGACCACGATGTAGTACTGTGAGTGCACGTTTAAGGAAAACGGGCGCATGATGTAATGAAACGAGAGCACGCTCTACTTGAACGAGTGCACGATTTAATAAAATGAGAGCTCGATTTTGCAAAGTGAGCGCACGTTTTCGTCCTTCCCCAAAATATATTGCCGTGAGCCCTCTCGGGCTCCGTAGCAACGTGCCTATCTTTAATAACCTTTTTTGACGAGGACGATTAGAGATTCAAACAAAATAGCCCCACACAAACATAGCATTTCCAGCGATTTTGCAAAAATGACCAAAAAAGTGAATTCCATAACCTACCTTTAAATAAAATGCCTATAAACATCACAAAAATGTCTTCAGCAAATAAGTTCCAAACAGATGTGCTCAACAAGATGTATTGTATTGTATTGTATTGTATTGAACATATCACCAAAAGACAACACATAAGCAAACAAACCACCACAGAAAGCCATCAGCAGAATCAATAGTGGCAGGCCCCTCACTAGGAGGCAAAAAAGGCAAGACTCATTGCAACCGAATCGTAGTATTCTTCAAAGATCCCCCCTCAGTTAATTTTTCAATGGTTAGGGGATCGTTACTACAACCAAATGATAGCATACTCTGAAGGTTACCCTATTATAGCCTTATAGCTGCCCAGGAGCTACATAACAGTACTAATGATTTTGTCTATGTGGAGAGATCAAACTCCCACTAGACTTGTGTTGGTTTTTATAAGCTGTATTGTAATGTGCTTGTGAAAATAGTGTCAATCATTTCTTAAATTTATGAAAAGGTTTGAAAAAACTTGCATACCATCAGAGACTCACAAAACCAACACCCTGGTCCTTTCTAAAGAGCACCAAAATGGGTGTAGCCCAATTCACAAATAAGTTAAATTAAGTTCAAATAAGTTATTTGTACCTTAAAAAAAATCATTTCAGTGGTTCATCAACTGGTAACAGGGTGAACGGCACTTCTGCATTCACTTCGCAGCCCTCTATCGGCTATAACCGCACTATGTAAGTTCACCAGATCAGGTGGTGTATCTGTAGTTTGGTGGAACGAGACATAATAAACTACAAATTTGACTTGCTTTGGTGTCGCAATACATCATACTTTCATAAAAACATACTCTACCTTGTCTGTGGACATTGTTATTTGTTGGATAAGCAAATAGCGTGCGTGCGACAGAGGAGAAGTGCTTTAGTGTTGCTTTAAATCAGAGCAGATGAGTCGGCATGTTCACAGTGCTACTGTATATTCAATGAATCTAATGTACTGTATTTCAAATAGAGACTTATCAATTTCCCCTGCGCCTAGCATTTTGGGGGTCCCAGAACTGTTTACTGTCATATAGCCTCCACAGGCTCATACTGTACAACTACAACAACAGGAGCATCTGTAGCCCAACCTCTTATGACCCTTCTGCTCATCACACTTCAGCATGTTAAAGGCATACTATGCAGGATTGGCGATTTCATCGCCGGTTTCGCTCGTTTTATGCTTGCATATTTCTCTGCAGAGCTTCCCCTACAGCTTTAGCGTGTATATTTTACAAAACTCCTCAATCGGTCAGTCTGCCGTGCCTTTTCATGAGACTTTACATGACACTTCCTGGAGTAGAGCATGGGTGCGTGCCCGAGGTCTCCTAAAGTTGCAAGTGTGGTTCTACCGCTACAGACCACTAGCGGCCAAAAAAACACTGCTCGACCGGTAATGACTCATTTAATCATCGGAACGAATTGATTAACTGAAAAACGTTGCATAGTATACTGTACCTTTAAGGCCACACAGCTGACTGCTTGTTACCATTATGTGCACTTACCACTATGTTCTCGTCATTATCCAACATGTTTAATGCATCTTGGAAGTAAAGAATAATCAATGTGCTGTTTGCTGCTCTGACTTTGGTTCAAAGATCAGCATACAGTAGATGTACATGGTGGGAAAAGATGATAAATCTTTCATTTCTTATTATCTTCAGAAAACATTCATGTGCAAAGCCCTGTTGGATGAAGGTAGATGACAGAGATGCTCCAAGATGTAGAGGTCTGTGTTGTGTTCCTGTGTTGACTCCGTGTCTAGTGTGTTTGTCAGCACCCCGCTGGCCTCTCCTCTCTGCAGCACTTCCCCCTTTGCCACAGCAGCACACGGCTATGAACAGAACAGCCCTACAGAGCACCTGCTGAGAGGCACAATGTCCACCTCCACTGAGCTCTCACAGATAATGTGTGTGTGGCTTTAGTACCTCCGCCAAGGAGGTTATGTTTTCACCGGAGTTTGTTTGTTTGTTTGTCTGTCTGTCTGTTTGTTTGCAAGATAACTCAACAAGTTATGGATGGATTTCAAATGGAATTTTCAGAGATGGTCAGAAATGACCCAAAGAAGAAACGATTACATTTTGGGAGTGATCCGTATCACTGCGTTACAGTATCAGTATCTGTTCGCTTGGTGGAGGTTTGCGCTCTCTGAGTGCTTTTCTAGTTAGTTTTACAATAAGCAGACAGTGATGTTTTTGTACTCTCAACACACACACACACACACACACACACACACACACACACACACACACACACACACACACACACACACAGTTAGATTGTGGTTCTATGACTCATTTTGTGCACACTGTGCATGTTGTCACGTAGCTCTGACAGCTATAGTTTCATGTCCCCTCTTCTACTCAAAGGTTTGAAGCTTTCAGTGCATTTTAATTATTCTACCCTCAGTTAATGTAATGCCGAATTGAATTGAACAGGTTGAACTTTGCATTATTTAAACTAAGCAGGCTATAGTTGCTCAGGAGTTACTCAATTGAAATGTCTATGTGAAGAGATCAAATTCCCAATAGACTTGTGTTGGTTTTTCTTGGCTGTTTGGCACACCCAGAAAAAAGGGAGGAGAGGGACCGTCACAGTTTCTGAAGCATTGGAATTATGCAAACTAGTTTCCACATATTGGCATAGAGCATCTTGCATGTATGGCATCATCTTATATACCCATACAGTGGCATATGGCATACACCCATGTTGATAATGTAAATATTAAAACATGTAAAGCAATGATAGATTTGCCACTGATTTACCAGCAAGCATTTATCATCACACAGACTATCATGTAAATCCTACGGTGGAAATGGAGGTAGTGGCGGAAGAGGTGGTGAAGGAGTTAAGTAGACCTCTGAAGTTCACCTACAAAAATGAGCCAATGCTGCCATCTTTGCCCATACAGTATAAGGAGATCCAGATGTTGATTGAAGCTACCAATGGGAAATTGGATTGCAAGTTAGCGCTGGGGTAGCAAAAATATGAGTTTGCCATCTTGAAGTACCAAAGATCACAGGAGCTACTTGAAGGCAGAGGACAAAAGTGTGTTGAGCAAAACGTCTGCCTTTCAGACTTATTCGTCCCCGCACCGTGAGAGTTTAAAGGGGGGTTCACATATTGTACTGTATGCGCATTACTGCGCTATGAAACCCATTATTGTCAAGAACTGGCCTGCCACAGAGCTGAACAAAGTGCAGCGCAAGTGCCATTTTGCCGCTTAGCTGCTCTTGCGCGTGCCACCGTCAAAATTGCACCATATTTGAACTTTTACCACAGCACACTGTAAATCATACAGTAGGTCTTGAGCACAGCGGCAACACAAATCTTTGGGACATTACCTCAACCAAGAGCAACCTAGCGCAGCGCGGCACATTCTGTGTACAATGTGAACCCCCCCTTAACAGGTGCAACAATTCAAAACCTCCATGTTGTTTTCCCATGGGAAACATTTTTAAAGATGCCAACTTTTCTGTAGGTGAACTTCAGAGGTCTGTGTTCATGTTCCTCTGTACTTCCTCTTTCTTGTCATTCCAGTGATTCCCCTACGTCTGTGAAGAGCTAAGACTTATGTTATTGGTGGAGAAGAAATGGACCCACAGATCTGATTGGTCTGCACAGCTAATAAAAGTGAGCACTTCATGAGGAACCTTTCATCAGACATATTTTGCTCACCAACTCTTCCTAGATACACAAATGCCATTATGCCTTCCTGTCTTTTGCTTTTTCTTTCTCTCTTTTCTGCCTTTAAATATTATGTTGATTGATTGATTGATTGGTTGATTATTGATTAGGATGGATCTCCCTCAAGAGGGTGAGGATGCTGTCAGTGGAAATCAGACGGCCAGAGCAGCATGTGCCGTGTCCAGCCACGAGTCCCTGAAGGATGAGGAGTCCGTTACTGATGGACATCAGGGGGTCAGCAAAGGACAAGTGCTACACAGTGCTGGGTGAGTACACCAAAGTCCACACTAACACACACAGAGACAATAAAATCTTTGATGATGGTCAACCAGACCACATACACACAGACCAGTGTCTCCAGTGCCCAGCTGTGTGTCTATGAAGAGTGACCAGTCCATGGGACAGCCTTTACATCTCAGCAGTGAATCGCCACAGCCTGATCCCAAGTGAGATATGATATAACATTTAATATGCAATAGGTTTCATATTTAGAGATGTTCACATCTGACATAAAACAGCCTTAGATTTCATCAGCACTACGGATCATTTGTTTAAGTGATGAAAAGAAGCACTGACCACATTGTGTTCCCATGCGTTTCTCTTGAAATAGAACACATGTTGAGTGTGTTCCAGGTAAAGTTTCTGCTGAAGACTTAAATGATTCAGAACCTCTGTACTGTAGCTATCAGGTCTACGAGTGTGTCATGTCTGATTCTGGCCCGCCTTACCCAACAAAATATCCATCAAACATCGACCCAAACTCGACCTGACCTGCAAATTGTCCACACAGGCAATCATTGAGTAGCCATGACGATGTTTCCTTATACAGCTGCTCATGTAACAAATATCCTACCAGCCCTTTTTAATTCATGGGATAATCCAACATGATCAATTTAGCCTCCTCTAATACAAAGGCTACAATTGCCACTGGAAGCTTCTGGACTTAAACAACAGTGCAACCTTTCATCCAGACTCTCTCTACCCTCCCTCACACACATACAGTCATGGTTGAAATTGTTGGCACCCATGCTAAAGTTGACTAAAAAGAGGGATTACAAAATCATCTTTTGGAAATTGATTTTAATGGCTTAAATATTCCGCCATTTTTGGGAATAAGCTCATTTTCCACCTCCCCTCGAGCAAAACAATCGATATTTACCTTTACCTTTAACAGTGCAACCTTTCATCCAGACTCTCTCTCACCCTCCCTCACACACAGTACAACACATGTGTATCCTTCATTTCTTAGCTCTCTTAGTGAACTTCAGCAACATATTAGCCAATATTATCTCCACTCTTCTGGCTGACCATCAGAAAAGTGTCAGTGGTGTTATCTGAATAAGAGCTACAAACACTTTGGAAAGACATTCATGAAATCAACCCAAAGTTGATTGGGCTGATGTTGGCTGCACACTATAATGCTTTATAATTGTAAACACAATTTAATTAGCCTACGAGCGTGTGAAAGATATATATATATAGCAAGCCAACAGAGAGTGTTTATCCAGTAAAATGTAGAATGGGTGGATCGCTTGTAGCAGAGACGGTTGGTATTTAAGGATCTTTGCTTGTAGCCTACTAAGACACAACAATTATATTTTCATGGTTTATAATAAATAATGTTAAATTACATGGTTTTATGATTTTCCACTAATATGCCACACAAATGCACATCACACAGTGCTGATGATGTACATATTTAATCCTAAACATGATTTGATTAACAGGTTGGATGATGTAAAGCAGCTAGCTGGGCAAGATGAACAAACAAACAAGATGATGCCTGGTAAGATAACATAGTTTTGTAAAGGGAAAAATGTTTGAATGTAACTATTTCAAATGAAAAAATGGTTCAAAACATTATTTGTAAATGTACTGTATGCTAATCCGTTAAAACCCACATGTTAGAAGTAAGAAGCTGTTCTAGACATTTCTGAAATCAGGGCTTGGGACTTAAAGGAATACAGTTCGGAATTTTGGACATAGGACCTCATTTCCAACTTATCTGGGGTGATAAAGGTTGGTAGAGACAGTTTTCAGTGCATTTCATCCCGTCCTTAACACTCAGAGGTCCGGGGGCCTTTCACACACTTTTAGGCAGTATGCTATACCTTGACATTTTGAAGTTTTTCATGTAACTAAAAACATCTATGCAAAAGTGGCACATGCACACTGCTTCTGATAACTTTCGATTGAGACTGTGCTACACGTACCGGTGACGTTATGTATGTTGTAGCCTGGCAGAGTGGAATTAGATGGAGAGGCAGGTAAATAAACTTGTATGATCATGAAACCAGCTTCCTCTGTAGCCTGGATAATATCAATCCGTTACTGTCATACAGGGAGCAAAGTATAGGCTATTGCAATGTGATGCAGGGTTTTATTTCTAACATTATTCTATCAGCACAGACATGTGCATCGATAGTCTGATGTTATAATTTATTTGTTTCGAGTGTTCTGAGGAGTGGGTTAAAGAGGAACTATGCAGGATTGGCGGTTTCGTTGTTCGTTTTCGCTCGTTTTATGCTTGCATTTTCTCTGCAGAGCTTCCCCGACAGCTTTAGCGTGTATATTTATACATGTATAGGCTATATTTAAATATATAAATTGCAAGCGTGGTTCTTCGTCTCAGACTTCCAGATGTAAACAAAGAGCGATTGTCTCCTGCAGAAAGTTGCATAGGGTCTCTTTAAGACTGTTAGTGGCAGGCTGGATGTTACCAGTGAATTGTGTTAGCTCAGCACCAGCTTAGCACCAGATGACCGCTGCAACTTAAAGGGATAATCCGGAGTGAAATGCACTTTAGATCAATTTTTCGGACTATTGGGAGTACATACGTTGAGTTGACACCAAAATCATGTCATTCGGATGTATTTTGAGAAAGTTCGAGTTCACCGTTTTTAGCCAAAACTCGTTAGCCTGGAAGTGACCGGGGCAGGTCCTTTCGCCACTACAAAACGCTATTTTTATACCTCTTCTACTGTTCCAAACAACACTACACTTACGTGGTAGTGAGTAGAGGGTCCCTAAAGCCAAACCGAAGTATCCCCACGTCTTTATGTGGTCGGATAGAGAGTCCAGAATGAATTTAATCGAGTCAGTACCTTCCGGAAATGTCGCGGCGGCAGCAGCGCAACGCTTCAACAACACTTTACTAACATTTCCGGAAAGGTACTGACTCGATTAAATTAATTCCCGGCTAATTTGGAAACGAGGTCCTATGTCCAAAATTCCGAACTATTCCTCTAATGTCTTGGTTATGGGTGCATGCTAATGTCCTGACTATGGGTGCAACACACTTTAACTTTCTTCAATATAATGCATTTGAGGATCTAATGAAGCTCTCAATAAGTTTGAGCATATTTTGTAGGGACAATTATGAAATCCCATGGAGTAAGCGGGTGGAGAAAACTGCTCTCTCTCTCTCTCTCTCTCTCTCTCTCTCTCTCTCTCAGTGGAAAACCAGCCATTTTCCCCAGGTCTGGCTGGTGGGAGTGGAGATATCAACATGAATGTTGCCGCTCACTCTGGAGGGATGGTGAACGCCCCGGCCTTTACTGGTTGTACCATCATTGGCAACATCACGGTTGCACCAGGGGCCATGCCACAGCAACGGACTGGTAATGAGCCATTATTAACCATTTCACATTCGAGATCAATAGCACATTAATAGCAACACACACACACACACACACACACACACACACACACACACACACACACAAAGTTTATGATTTACTGATTGTTTATTCACTACCATTCATATATCTTTTCTCGTGTGCCATGCCATTACTCCTCGATAGATAGCTAATAAAAAATAATTTGGTGATATTCAAGGCCGATTTCTTAATTTTATTGAGTCAGATTAATCGTGGTTTTAATCATAAACAATATTTACTTCTGCTTCATCCTTCTGTCCTAATGTGCAAGACACATTTTCCTTTCTTTTGGCCAATGCAATTCTCTTCCTGACATGCGTCCCTGTAGACTCACTATGCTGTTGCTATAGTCTGTGTAAGGGACCATGTGCATGTTTAGGTTGCACATTTGATAGAATTTTGTTTTTGGACATGCCTGTTAGTATTATAAGAAGTATTCATTATAAATGAATATGTACTAAGTGATTTGCTCACAATGCATACTTAAAATAATCTCCCAACTGTAACAATCAGAATGGGGAATGTTGCCAATTTGGCAACCTCACTAACCAAATCAGTCTCTCTTTTATGTCTCAAATTCACAATGTTAATCTGTTGTTTTATTCTATTTTTTCAAGAGCATGTTGCTGAACATACAGTCCAACCACAAAAAATGACAACACAGATTGAAGTAGAAAAGAAGAGAGAGACAAACAGACAACTCAAGCAACACCTTCAGTCCATCTTAAAAAAGAGGTGTTTCCTTGTACGTCAAGAGCTAGGCGATGAAAAACTGCAGGACATCTACACTGATCTTTGCGTTGTAGAAGGACGCTCTGGAGAGGTCAACAGTGCACATGAAGTGTCAACAATTCACTTGAAACAGATTGAGACAAGGACATTCGCTGGGACCAAGAACAAAGTCAAGTTGTCAAACATATTCTCTGACCATTTTTATGCAGATGAACCTGTCACAAAGGTCTTGACTATGGGAATAGCCGGAGTGGGGAAAAGTGTTGCTGTGCAAAAGTTTGTCTTGGACTGGGCAGAAGACATAGAGAATAAAAAAATAGAGTTGACTTTTGTTCTTCCATTTCGAGAGCTGAACTTGTACAAAGACGAGGTCCATAGCCTCTTTGACCTTCTCGTTAAATTTTACCCAGACCTTGAAGATTTGACAGAATCCACTGACTTAAAAGAGGCTACAGTTCTCTTTGTACTTGATGGTTTAGATGAAAGCAGACTCGAGCTAAACTTCAGCAAGCATATCTGTGATCCAAAAGAAAAAGCATCAGTTGCCATGTTAACAACAAGTCTAATAACTGGTAAACTGGTGCCTTCTGCACTCATCTGGGTAACAACGAGACCAGCTGCAGCCAACAAGGACCTGTGTGACCTTTTCGACTTGGTTACAGAGATCCAAGGTTTCAGTGAAAGCCACAGAGAGGAGTATTTTAAGAAGGTCATTCCAGAGAAAGCTGAACAAATTATAGCACATGTGAAATCAAAGAGAAGCCTCTACATAATGTGTCACATCCCAGTGTTCTGTCGGATCACAGCAGTGGTGCTTGGAGGAAAGGGAAAAGAGAAAAGAGTCTCTGACCAGGAAATGCCCAAAACGTTGACTGAAATGTATGCACAATTCAGTGTCTTTCAGATCACCAGAATGAAGAAATACCAAGAGATGAGCCCAGAGGAAAAAGGGGAGCTTCTTGTTAAACTTGGGAAACTAGCATTCAAACATCTGGATGAGGGCACCCTGATATTCTATGAGAAGGATCTCAAGGAATGTGAAATTGATGTAAATACAGGAGCATTGCAGGCTGGACTTTGTACACAGATCTTCAAAAAAGAAAGTGCTATAAGTGGAAAGAGCATATTCAGCTTTGTGCATCTGAGTGTACAGGAATTTCTGGCAGCTCTTTACTTGCTCCACACACATGCAATTGACAAAGCAAATCTCTTTATCAAGACCACTTGGGAGAAGACTAGATGGATGGTCAAGAACACAAGGTTCGACCTCTATAAGATGTCTTTGGAGAGGGCCTTACTAAGTAAAAATGGACGATTGGATCTTTGTGTGCGCTTCCTTCTTGGACTGGCTCCAATGTTGGAGCCTGAAGTCCGGTTCCCCCTGAATGATGTTCTGCCACATTTGGGTGTCAGACAACTGAGCATCAAGAAGACAGTTGAATACATCAAGAAAAAGATCAGCAAAAACATCCCACCAGAACGGATGATCAACCTTTTCCACTGTCTGAATGAACTTGGAGATGATTCACTGGTTAAGGAGATCAACAGGTAATCAACAAGATACTTTTTATTGATACTGTATCTATTTTAAGTGAAGTGCATAAGATGCTGATCTCATATTTGTCTGGGATGTTGAGATTGAGTTTGCTAATGTGGACCAAAAGCTATTGATAGAAAGCTAGAATTGATATTATTCACATTTAAAGCATTGTATAGTGAGAAAATAACTTGCTGACCCCCACTGATTTGAGATATATTCAGAAATGTTCAAATACCGGTATGCATCTCTTCTGTTACACAGATACATGAGCTCAGCAGGCGAGGAGAAGAAACTGACTCCAGCCCAGTGTTCAGCTCTGACTTATCTGCTGCTGATGTCCGCTGAAGAGCTGGAGGAGTTTGATCTGAAGAAATACCTGAGATCAGAGGAAGGGCTCCACAGAATGCTCCCTGTAGTCAATGTCTCCAGGAGGGTTTGGTGAGTGAATTTTTGTCTTACACTGATAACTTTGAACACTTCACAAATATTTTGACACACTGTGGGCCCTAATTTGAAGGAAAGACCAAGTCTAGCTAAAGCTGTTTTAATAACCAAAGAAAATCTATTTGCAAATACAGTATAACACCATATGCAAAACCCTAATAGCAAACACTGATGAGTCAGCATAATGCTCCCACATGTCATTTTATAGCTACTGTAGTTCATGCATGAGAACTTGGCCTTTAGATAGCCTGCTCTTTGATCACCATTTCAATCAGGGCCCTGGATGGTCTGAGAGGTGTTTTTTACAATGCATGTTTGGGGTCAGTGTGAAGGAGTTCAACATCCAGCTGCACATGTTGATGCCTAGTGAACCACATCTTATATCTGAGATCGGCCAGACTCAGGTGAAGTGCAGCCCATACGGCATCATCAGTTGAGCGGTTAGGGCAGAAGGAAGTGATGGAAGTTAGTGGTAGGTGGTAGCCATTGGGTGTTGATGTGTAAGGTCCTCTGGACATCAGCTGGGTCAAGACGGAGTACTTCATTGTCCAGACTGGGAGGGGCTTTCATTACCTCCACCAAGGAGGTTATGTTTTCATCGGGGTTTGTTTGATCGAGATCACGATCTGGATCCAGGAGGTGCTTGGCGGAGGTCTGCGCTCTCGGAGTGCTTTTCTAGTTGTTGTTGTTGTTGTTGTATTGTTCTTTTCCTCAGACTGGCTGAAGTAGGTGTTGTCTTGGTCCTGTAATCCATTTGTCCATCATGCTAGTCTTACAAGTAGGAAGTTGTATGAGAAAGCAGAAGTTACATAAATTACGTTACGGCACACTCCCCTAAAGACATCTAACGAGAAGCGTTCGCATTCAAATCAAAGTACACCTGGTTCACGGTGAGTTCTTAAAGGGACACTTCACCGATTAGCATTAAGCTTTGTATCTTTAGAAAACCAGTCATGTTTTTGAATGGTCGTGCATCATTCCCTCAGTTTGCCTTGAGATGGGAGATATACGGTAATGAGGTGTGAATGACTTCAGTCAATAGCCTAGGTGCACACAAGGCTCTTCCTGTACACTCATTTATTTCCGGTAGAAATTAAACTGTTGTAACGGCATCTTCTGTTACATTATGCTCGTTAAATCTTCCACTCTGAC
This sequence comes from Sardina pilchardus, assembly GCF_963854185.1. Classification (NCBI taxonomy): domain Eukaryota; kingdom Metazoa; phylum Chordata; class Actinopteri; order Clupeiformes; family Clupeidae; genus Sardina; species Sardina pilchardus. The sequence goes on along the minus strand of NC_084994.1, from coordinate 30,618,374 downwards.
ACTGAATATCTTGTTCAACTAATAATAACAATTTCAACACGTATAAATCTTTCTTTGTCGTAACGTGCTGATTCCCAGGTGCAGCATCCAACCGGGTCCGTGTAGACACTAATTGCATTACCAATAGCGGCAGGCTCAAACACACCTGGCTCCACCGGAAACAAACAAGTGTACAGAGAGCCTTTCCTGCATGTAGCCTATTATAGTGGGCATGGGGGCAGGCCATCACAGACAAAGGGGGAGAGATGTTGAGTTTGTTTCACATGCTTTGTTTTTGATCTTTACTGAAATGAAGATCGAATGCTGCATGAACCAAAAAAGCATAATTTTCCTACCAAAAATCAAGCATTTGTGCTAGTTCTGGCAGGCAGCGTAGTCAAGCCCGCTGTCAGCTGGCTGTTTCTTATTGGCTATGCCAAACCCAGCCCACATCAGCTGTTCCGCTAAGCTGATCGTTCCATTCACTTGCGTGTAGTTTCTCTCATAAGGGCGTCTTATTCTGCATCAGTCTGCCTTGCTTTCTCTGCTCGCTGCTTTGCAACCCACCTCCTCAACTTAAAATAATAACATACTGTTGTCATTGTTGCTTGCTCTGTTCGGGGGGAATAGAGTTACTCTCCCAGTTTAAACTGGGAGGGTAGTCCCCTGAGGATGCTGCTGTTCCCTGTCTAGGTAGCTCATGGAAAGACAGGGAACTTCCTCTAAGCCAAATACAAAATATAATTGGCTTTAAAGATACGTCTCTCTTGTGTGTCTTTGACCCAAGCGGTCCTGACAGAACCTTTAGAGTTTTCTTACTCCTACATTACCTGTATTTGTTAAACAGGCTAAATCAGTGTCACCTCTCGAAAGCAAGCTGTGAAATGATGGCATCAGTGCTGCAGAGGACACCTTCCCATCTGATAGAACTGGACATGAGTGACAATGACCTGCAGGATGAAGGAGTGGAGCTGCTCTGTGTGGGACTAAGAGAATCGCAATGCAAGCTGGAGACACTGAGGTCAGTCATCAGGAATGTAAAGTAATATATTAATTTGTCCCATTCTACATGAAGAAATTCCAGTGACATCTGAATATGATTGTGTGATGCTGAGACATGTAATTTTGCCTTGTAGGTCTATGCAGTTTTATGTGGGTTTAGATTGTTTTCAAAATAATTATGTTTTTTCTCGTTGTGTGATCACTCAGAAGGGTTGTGCTTTCTTGTCCATTGCCCTCAAATCAAATAATTTTGCCTGCATAGTCAAGTTTCTTACTATTATTTAAAGTATGTTTTTCTAAAGCTGTTAATGTTTTTTTTTCAGTCATCATTATGGAATGAATTGCTAGTGCATGCAACTTGTAATGCTTTTCCCTTCTCTAATAATGAGGAAGATGATATTTTGTTTCAGACTGTCTGGTTGTCAGATCTCCCAGAAGAGCTGTTCTTTCTTGTCCTCTGCCCTCAAATCAAACCCCTCTTTCCTCAAACAACTGGATCTGAGCTACAATCACCCAGGAGACTCAGGTGTCAGAGAGCTCACAGAGAGACTGGATGATCCCAATTGTAAACTAGAGACTTTCAGGTGAGTGCTGCTGGGTGTTTATCTGAGTTTGATGAGGTTCTAGTGGAGCTGGTCATCCATCTGTATCCTCTGTTGGAGACCGATATTCTCATGTTTCCACATGGTCTCCTCCCACGTATTAAACTGGGCATGTCATGGCCCTTTAACCCTATGAGCTCGATTGACGTTATTGCATGAAAGAGCAGAAGCGGAGCTTTCCAACGAGACTAGGCACTTGTCTGTACGATCAAGAATGAAAATAAAAAAATCATGAAATAAAATCAAAGTGTTTCATATTTACAGTCTATACTGCTCTGATGGACAGTGAGAAATTATTGTAATTTACACTTATTTTGATTTGATTTGATTTGATAACTTTATTTATACCCGGAGGTAGATTTGGTGTGCAGACAAGTGAGTTGGCACTTCATTAAGATATAACATGCAACATAATGGACATTAAAACACAACAGACCACAACTCACAACAGGACAGGCAATTAGGAACACAGACATTATGCAGGCAGGTCATTTAAATGTAAGGCCTGATGGGAGGAGCTGAAATTCTGTGTGTAGCGGGTGGGAGCTGTCTTCCAGGATGGAGCCTGCTATCCTCAGCAACTGTCTGGTGTAGAGAATATCAGGGCTACGTTGTGGCTCACCAATTAGCCTGCTAGACCACCTAACTATTTGGCCAAGGGAATTTTTGTTATTAAGAGACAAATTGCTAAACCAACACACCAGACAGAAGGACAGAATTGACTCAATGAAAGCACGGTAGAAAAGGGTCAGCAGGATTCGGTCTATGTGTAGGTAGGACAGTTTCCTAAGACAATACAGACGTTGATTCCTAAGACAACACAGACATTGCCTTTTTAAAAGCTGCTTCACAGTTAGCCTGAAATGTGAACTTGTTATCTATGATAGTGCCCAGGTATTTGTATTTGTCGACAATCTCCACTGTCTGACCTTTTATGTCTGTAGGCATCTGGACCTACATCTTATAGAAGTATTTGCCCATTTTACAACATATACAGTAGTCAATTCATTTATGTTGAGCTCTGTCATAATTCTGTGAAATGTATTGCAGATTTGTTGGCTGTAAACTCAGAGATAAATCGTGTGAGATTGTGGCTTCAGTTCTACAGTCATCAAACACCCTGATGGAGCTGGACCTGAGTCACAATAACCTGGGAAATTCTGGAGTTCAGCTCCTCTCTAAGGGACTGTCTAGTCCCCACTGTAAACTGCAGACATTAAGGTTGGTGTACTTTAAGGCCAGGCATTTTCTGATATTTTTTATTTGTTTATTTACTTCATCTTGGTTGTTGAGAAACAGAAACATTCCTTATAGGCTGATAGCAGTCAGCAAGATATGTATTGGGCAATACTGATATTAGGCCAGAAGATCGTTACATCCCCACATGTGACACAGGAGTGACACCTGGGGATCTGGTACTCTGAAGTCTGAATCCTGAGACTTGAGGAGTTACTGTGTCATTGTAAAATTCTCTCTCTCTCTCTCTCTCTTTCTCTCTCTCTCTCTCTCTCTCTCTCTCTCTGGTTTTATGTGTCTATCTGTCTCTCAGGCTCAGTAAGTGTGAAATCTCAGATGAAGGTTATGTTTGTCTGGCTTTCACTCTGATGTCAAACCCTGCCTGTGTGAAAGACCTGGATGTTAGCAACAATCGTCCTGGAGATTCAGCACAGAAGCTGTTATCTGCTACACTGGAAGATCCTCACCGCAAAGTTGAAGCAATTCAGTATGTGCTCTGTATCTGAACTTACAATCCTACTCCTGCTCATACTGTATGTTCTCAAGACAGAACAGTACATTTGATTGACAAATGCCCCTTGTAATATAATTAACATGTGTAAGTCTCTTTGGATAAGCTTCTGCTAAATAAATTAAAGTGTAAATCCATGTGGTGGCCTCATCCAGGGTCAGAAAGCAAACTGAGTTGTGAATGACTTCAATCAATGTACTGTGGGCATGGGGGCAGGCCACTGATAATCATCACAAACAAGGGGGAGAGATTTTGAGTTTGTTTCACATGCTTTGTTATTATTTTTACTGGAATGAAGATTGAATGCGAGCATCATTTTCCCTACCCAACCAATAGTTAGAAGCAAACATGGTGAGGCTGCCTTCAGTTGTTATGCTGCCCAATTATGTCATGAACTGCCTGACCATTGATATATATATATATATATATATATATATATATATATATATATATATATATCTACTGTATGTACCTGACCATATGACATGCTCCACCACTGTTACCAGTTTCAAATCAAATTTCAAAACTAAACTGTTTTCTGATGCTTTCTTTTAATTGGTCATACTTAGGGTTTTCCTATTTGATTTTGCATATTTATTAAATATTTAATAGTGAATGTTTTATCTATTATGTTTCTATGTTTTATTTATTTTATTTTGTGAAGTACATTGGGTGGCCTTGCTGTATGAAATGTGCTATATGAATAAATCTGCCTTGTCTTGGCTTGCCTTACCATCACCCTTATGTTTTTCTTACTCCTACATCACCTGTGTTCATTAAACAGGCTAAATCAGTGTCACCTCTCTAAAGTAAGCTGTGAAATGATGGCATCAGTGCTGCAGAGGACACCTTCCCATGTTAGAGAGCTGGACATGAGTGACAATGACCTGCAGGATGAAGGAGTGGAGCTGCTCTGTGTGGGACTAAGAGATCCACAATGCAAGCTGGAGAGACTGAGGTCAGTTACAAGGAACATGCAGTGTTATGTGGGTATACAGATGGTACGGGTTGAGAATGCTCCTTTCTTTCCCGCACATCGGGACTCCCGAAGCATCGGGACTTTAATTAAAAGTGCAACCGCAAGGGGGCAACATAAGACCGCCCTAATAAAATGAAGGTTCGGCTCATACCGGAAAACACGGAAAAACCCGAAGACACCGCGCTGGTGACAAGCAGAGAAAAGAGACATCACGCTCGGCATGTCAGATTGCAGTTTCAGAGTTTTCGAATGTTTTACAGCGTACCTCACAGCTGACTCTCTCACTCGACGTAGCCTATAACTCAGTCAGTCCAGCAGAGATGCCAGAGCAACGTTTTGGTCAATGGAGAGGGAGAGAAATGCTCCGCATATCCGTCTCATTTAATCCGTCTCATTTAATCATTAAAATGAAGGTGATGACTGGCGAAATTATAATCAAACGACGTTTCAATAAACCATTGTTGAAATTAATGAAAATGGTTTTAGAAGCCTTCAATTCAACCTGAAAGACTCGATAGGCAACCTTAGATTAATTCATTAATTCATTACGGTTACAAGACCGCATTTCCGTGAATAGGCTATTATTGTCAAGGCGAAGACGAAAGAGATGGACAAGATGGACATTTAGGCTACATTTATGCTAGGAATACTTAGAAATGTGTAGGCCTATAGGCTATTTTAAAACGGAGGCATGTTCATTTTAACCGGCGACGCTGGGTAGCTTACCCAGCACTTTATCACAGATTTTGTCCCCACCACTTTTGACAACTGAAAATAAAATGTATTTAACAGAAATATCTTTAATAGGCCTACATGCCTATCATGTCACTTTACTTATAACCATAGGCTACATGCATGGAGAAGATCGCGCATTTTGTAACATTGTAACAATGAATGGTCAGATATGCGATAGGGCAGTGAGGGTGATTCATTGTAACCATCGACTAGTAGGCCTAGCTCCGCAAAAGAAGTTTCTAGCAACTTAGAATATATGGATCTCGTTATGCATGTTCATGTTGATTCAGAGATAGACATAGACTACCGTGGGCTACTGTGCGTCAATATAACAGCATTTTATCATGTGGTGAATTAATGACTAACGTCAGTTTAACATGTCAGAACTTTTGATCGGCGTTTCAAGTGCATGCCGCGAATAAATGAACTCGACTGACTGAATCCTTTATATTTCTTGGCTAAGTGCGAAGAGATTGACACTCGAACTGTGGCGTAAATGGTTGAGGCATCTTAATCATACGTCAGCGATCGGGGTTCAAAACTTACTCTACGAACCTCCGGAACCCATTAAGACAAGAGGCATTATTTTATTAAAAAGCGCAACACACACACACACACACACACACACACACACACACACACACACACACACACACACACACACATTTTTTACATTTACATAATAGGGCTCGGGCACACGCCTTGCATTCTAGGAATATCGCCGCCATTGGTATAGCACTGAACGTAATATCCATTCATTCAGATGCACAAGACAAGAAGCAGAAATATAGTAGCGATTTATTCTTTTCCTCTTGCGATCGTGGGTTGCACTGTTACACCCCACTACACAGCAACATACTACCAAGAAGGCAAAAACTAAGTAACAGGAACACACTAAAAGGCGGGAGTAAATCCATAGTAATCCATAGTAAACTAAGGAGTGAAGCTGCCAATGTGGCTGTGCCCGCGAAGTTTTGATGTCTTGATCCCGAGCCCTAGTGTCAGGAAGTGTCTGTCGAGAGAGAGGGGGAAGGGAGGCAATCGTCCTCAATGCCTCATATAGGTAGGCTATAATGTTTGGTGAACTGGTTAGACAAGTGTGGGGGAGGGGGAATGATCGCACAAGACAATTGCTCTTCATGAAATGGGTAGTCTCACAGACGTTTGTCGATGTTTAAACGTAGCCTACTACATCACTTGCGAAATCGTGAAAAGACGTGGCGCATAGAATTATTAGGCTACTGGATTTAATATAGCAAGTCCATAGACTTTGTTCATCCTATATTAGCCTATATTAAAATGTAATGTGCTGCGGGGAAGCATTGGGGAAGTCAGTTTAAGTTGTCCTGTAACAATTTGCCTCTTATTATAATCAAGAGTATGCAGCCACTACGCACATAATAGTCTAGGTTACGGGCGGATGCGAGCAACCCCATGCAAAAGAAGGCCTTAAGTTAACGGACTGAAGGCCTGTTTACATGTCAAACATGCATTAAATCTAAGAAACGAAAAACACAAATATCATGTATTGTGTCGTAAACAGTTAATGACTTCGTGGCTGGCCACTATGCGCAACTGCATCGCGCAGTGAGCTGAAGGATAGGAGGACCGACACTTATTAACACAAAGCTTTGTAAAGCACTAACAACCACCCCTCAAAGTTCATTGTCCATAAGTCCAACCTATAAGTATAAAAATCCGACAATCCAAAACGATAACGAGATCTCCCAGAAACGAAAAACAAGTTTGTTGAGTAGCCTAGTCCTTCCAACAATCTCAGCTTTTGCGTTTGTTAGATAAAAGGCATTCTGTCCTGCTGTATTCCAATGAGAAAAAATCATCCACAAGGTAGGCTAAGGGTCACGGTAATGCAGCATGCAGGAATCTATATACGCACAAAACGAATGAATGGGTTATATCGGCCAAAACGAATGAATGGGTTGGGAGAGTCGTCTGGCTGTGTCAGCAGACTGCAGTCGGTCTCGAGGGGTTAAATAGCGCACGTACTTGAATTTTAATCTGAAGAAGACCACACGGTCGAAACGTCATTCCTTTGTGATAAAGAAAATAAAATCAAATCAAAAAAGAAGGATTTCAAGTGTGCGAACCTTTTTCCATTTTTTATGATTTAGCCTACTCTTGTTCTGCACCTTGACCGGGGATGTGCACAAACTTTTTTACTACACTTGAATTTTAAACCAACTCTTCTCTAGCCTATATCCTATAGCCATACTTTAATAATCAGTTGTTATGCTCATTTTTGTAGGCTACACCTCACCGGCAAGCACGCACGCAAATGCTGCTTTTGCACATCTACAATATTGGCCAGGCTATATAGAATAGGCTTTTAGGACTGTATTTTGCCTTCGTGCAACTTTAGTTGTGCTCAATCTAAATTGTCCAATCCAAATATTGTCAGTAAGGATAGGTCATATTACCAAATGGCGAACCTCGAAAATTATTTAGGATATAGAGCCGTGTCCATTACGCATGCAGTTATTTGTTAGGCTATTGTTTTATTTGAGTGTTTTTGTCTACCATGGCAAACATAGTTGAAACGTTCGCTCTAAACGTATGTATTTCCAATCGGCTTTCACAATCAGCTACAGCTGCGCGGCGCGGCGCGGCGCAGATGATCGCCATGAGAACTTGCAATGTCTTTACAGAACTGCTTTCACTTCCCCGAGTCGCGAACGCAACATGCACAACAACCGATATTTAGCAAACACATGTATTTCCAGCTCTCAAAACCGATGAGGTCTAATGATAGCCTAATAGTTATGACATGAATAGCCTATTAATGACCTCATGTCGGAATGGCACGTTGTTTGAAATAAAAGTTAAATAGGCCTAGGCCTACCGCCGAGTGGGGATATGTCGGAATGAACAGCGGATACCAGCTGGGTTGTAAAACATTACTGTAGTGCTATTCGTTGATCTTATCGATGCAGTCCTTGCGGCCACTTCTCCCCATCGTAGGAAACGTTCTGCTTAGTGTTGACAACACAAAGGCCTTCACGTTGTGTGGCAGTGCTTGCTTGCCCTTCGATCCATCCCAGTTGGTGGTTTTGCACCTGTCCCTGAGTTATAGTCTATATGAGTAAGCGCTTATGCTCTAACCGCATAATTAAAGAAGCACCTGCAGCAGTGCTTATGGCAAGGCTATTAACACCTGTCACTGAGCTATGGACAACCAGTTATGCTCGAAAATTATCATAATAACAGACACACCTAATTGTATGGCTCTACGTTTAAACACATCAAATAAGCAAGCATTTCCGCAGCAACGTTTGCTTTCTTTTTCTGTCGGTCCGCGGTTGCTTGGTCAATTGCGCAGCAAATTGACCATTACATTACTTATATAGCCTATTTCTTATAACGAAACGCGAAGAAAAAATACGAGGACTGACCATCTCGTTTCTCCGCGTTTCCCCCAATACCATGGCGACAAAGAGAAATAAATATGATTTGACATTTAAGCTGATTGCTGACAAATTTGCCACACAATTCGGGAGAAGCAGCGGACAGGAGCGCCACCACAAGCAAGCACTTCTAGCCCAAATTAACATGGCAACGTTGCCTATGACTAAAGTGTCTAAGTAGGCTAGTCCTACTAATATTACATTTGATTGGTAGCATGTTTGTAGCGCGCCAGTTTACCCATCCCCTACATCAAAACAGCTTAGAATCAATCAAAGAATCAGCTGTGTCGGCGTTAGGCTGTAGGCGATTTTCTATAACCATTTTCATTCATTTCAACAATGGTTCATTGAAACGTCGTTTGAATAATTTCGCCAGTCATCACCTTCATTGTTATGATTAAATGAGATTAAGGAGTCGACTATTGACGGATATGCGGTCTTCATCATTTTGAAATGCGGGATGAAACTTTCTGCCACCTGGTGGTTGTTTGGGTACATTGCCTTAGCCTCGAAAAAAATCGGCTTGACGGCCTGCGGGATCTCTTCGGGAGTCCCGCGGGAGAAGGTGCATTCTCAACCCGTACCCACTGTAGATTGTTTTCAAAATAAATGTGTGTTTTTTTTAAGTTGTCTGATCACCCAGAATGGCTCTGCTGTCTTGTCATCTGACCTCAAATCAAATCCTTTTGCCTGCATAAAGTCAAGCTTCGTTTCTGAGTACTATTAGAAAGTATGTTTTTCTAAAGATATTAATGGGATTATCTGTCATAATTACTGAATGAATTTGCTAGTGCATGGTGTACCTTTTTATGATTTTCCCTTTTCTAATAATGACTAGTTATATTTTATTTTACAACATATACAGTAGTCAATTCATTTATGTTGAGCTCTGTCATAATTCTGTGAAATGTATTGCAGATTTGTTGGCTGTAAACTCAGAGATAAATCGTGTGAGATTGTGGCTTCGGTTCTACAGTCATCAAACACCCTGATGGAGCTGGACCTGAGTCACAATAACCTGGGAAATTCTGGAGTTCAGCTCCTCTCTAAGGGACTGTCTAGTCCCCACTGTAAACTGCAGACATTAAGGTTGGTGTACTTTAAGGCCAGGCATTTTCTGATATTTTTTATTTGTTTATTTACTTCATCTTGGTTGTTGAGAAACAGAAACATTCCTTATAGGCTGATAGCAGTCAGCAAGATATGTATTGGGCAATACTGATATTAGGCCAGAAGATCGTTACATCCCCACATGTGACACAGGAGTGACACCTGGGGATCTGGTACTCTGAAGTCTGAATCCTGAGACTTGAGGAGTTACTGTGTCATTGTAAAATTCTCTCTCTCTCTCTCTCTCTTTCTCTCTCTCTCTCTCTCTCTCTCTCTGGTTTTATGTGTCTATCTGTCTCTCAGGCTCAGTAAGTGTGAAATCTCAGATGAAGGTTATGTTTGTCTGGCTTTCACTCTGATGTCAAACCCTGCCTGTGTGAAAGACCTGGATGTTAGCAACAATCGTCCTGGAGAATCAACACAGAAGCTGTTATCTGCTACACTGGAAGATCCTCACCGCAAAGTTGAAGCAATTCAGTATGTGCTCTGTATCTGAACTTACAATCCTACTCCTGCTCATACTGTATGTTCTCAAGACAGAACAGTACATTTGATTGACAAATGCCCCTTGTAATATAATTAACATGTGTAAGTCTCTTTGGATAAGCTTCTGCTAAATAAATTAAAGTGTAAATCCATGTGGTGGCCTCATCCAGGGTCAGAAAGCAAACTGAGTTGTGAATGACTTCAATCAATGTAGTGTGGGCATGGGGGCAGGCCACTGATAATCATCACAAACAAGGGGGAGAGATTTTGAGTTTGTTTCACATGCTTTGTTATTATTTTTACTGGAATGAAGATTGAATGCGAGCATCATTTTCCCTACCCAACCAATAGTTAGAAGCAAACATGGTGAGGCTGCCTTCAGTTGTTATGCTGCCCAATTATGTCATGAACTGCCTGACCATTGATATATATATATATATATATATATATATATATATATATCTACTGTATGTACCTGACCATATGACATGCTCCACCACTGTTACCAGTTTCAAATCAAATTTCAAAACTAAACTGTTTTCTGATGCTTTCTTTTAATTGGTCATACTTAGGGTTTTCCTATTTGATTTTGCATATTTATTAAATATTTAATAGTGAATGTTTTATCTATTATGTTTCTATGTTTTATTTATTTTATTTTGTGAAGTACATTGGGTGGCCTTGCTGTATGAAATGTGCTATATGAATAAATCTGCCTTGTCTTGGCTTGCCTTACCATCACCCTTATGTTTTTCTTACTCCTACATCACCTGTGTTCATTAAACAGGCTAAATCAGTGTCACCTCTCTAAAGTAAGCTGTGAAATGATGGCATCAGTGCTGCAGAGGACACCTTCCCATGTTAGAGAGCTGGACATGAGTGACAATGACCTGCAGGATGAAGGAGTGGAGCTGCTCTGTGTGGGACTAAGAGATCCACAATGCGAGCTGGAGAGACTGAGGTCAGTTACAAGGAACATGCAGTGTTATGTGGGTATAGATTGTTTTCAAAATAAATGTGTGGTTTTTTTAAGTTGTCTGATCACCCAGAATGGCTCTGCTGTCTTGTCATCTGACCTCAAATCAAATCCTTTTGCCTGCATAAAGTCAAGCTTCGTGTCTGAGTACTATTAGAAAGTATGTTTTTCTAAAGATATTAATGGGATTATCTGTCATAATTACTGAATGAATTTGCTAGTGCATGGTGTACCTTTTTATGATTTTCCCTTTTCTAATAATGACTAGTTATATTTTATTTTACAACATATACAGTAGTCAATTCATTTATGTTGAGCTCTGTCATAATTCTGTGAAATGTATTGCAGATTTGTTGGCTGTAAACTCAGAGATAAATCGTGTGAGATTGTGGCTTCGGTTCTACAGTCATCAAACACCCTGATGGAGCTGGACCTGAGTCACAATAACCTGGGAAATTCTGGAGTTCAGCTCCTCTCTAAGGGACTGTCTAGTCCCCACTGTAAACTGCAGACATTAAGGTTGGTGTACTTTAAGGCCAGGCATTTTCTGATATTTTTTATTTGTTTATTTACTTCATCTTGGTTGTTGAGAAACAGAAACATTCCTTATAGGCTGATAGCAGTCAGCAAGATATGTATTGGGCAATACTGATATTAGGCCAGAAGATCGTTACATCCCCACATGTGACACAGGAGTGACACCTGGGGATCTGGTACTCTGAAGTCTGAATCCTGAGACTTGAGGAGTTACTGTGTCATTGTAAAATTCTCTCTCTCTCTCTCTCTCTTTCTCTCTCTCTCTCTCTCTCTGGTTTTATGTGTCTATCTGTCTCTCAGGCTCAGTAAGTGTGAAATCTCAGATGAAGGTTATGTTTGTCTGGCTTTCACTCTGATGTCAAACCCTGCCTGTGTGAAAGACCTGGATGTTAGCAACAATCGTCCTGGAGAATCAACACAGAAGCTGTTATCTGCTACACTGGAAGATCCTCACCGCAAAGTTGAAGCAATTCAGTATGTGCTCTGTATCTGAACTTACAATCCTACTCCTGCTCATACTGTATGTTCTCAAGACAGAACAGTACATTTGATTGACAAATGCCCCTTGTAATATAATTAACATGTGTAAGTCTCTTTGGATAAGCTTCTGCTAAATAAATTAAAGTGTAAATCCATGTGGTGGCCTCATCCAGGGTCAGAAAGCAAACTGAGGAGTGAATGACTTCAATCAATGTACTGTGGGCATGGGGGCAGGCCACTGATAATCATCACAAACAAGAGGGAGAGATTTTGAGTTTGTTTCACATGCTTTGTTATTGCTTTTTACTGGAATGAAGATTGAATGCGAGCATCATTTTCCCTACCCAACCAATAGTTAGAAGCAAACATGGTGAGGCTGCCTTCAGTTGTTATGCTGCCCAATTATGTCATGAACTACCTGACCATATGACATATATATATATATATATATATATATATATATATATATATCTATGTACTTGACCATATGACATGCTCCACCACTGTTACCAGTTTCAAATCAAATTTCAAAACTAAACTGTTTTCTGATGCTTTCTTTTAATTGGTCATACTTAGGGTTTTCCTATTTGATTTTGCATATTTATTAAATATTTAATAGTGAATGTTTTATATATTATGTTTCTATGTTTTATTTATTTTGTTTTGTGAAGCACATTGGGTGGCCTTGCTGTATGAAATGTGCTATATGAATAAATCTGCCTTGCCTTGGCTTGCCTTTCCATCACCCTTATGTTTTTCTTACTCCTACATCATTTGTGTTCATTAAACAGGCTAAATCAGTGTCGCCTCTCTAAAGCAAACTGTGAAATGATGGCATCAGTGCTGCAGAGGACACCTTCCCATGTTAGAGAGCTGGACATGAGTGACAATGACCTGCAGGATGAAGGAGTGAAGCTGCTCTCTGTGGGACTAAGAGATCCAAAATGCAAGCTGGAGACACTGAGGTCAGTTACAAATATGCAGTGTTATGTGGGTAACTGCTCACAAAAAGTAAGGAAATTTGACGTTGGCCCATTATATCTCCCCTTTAGTAATGCCAACCAGTAAAGTGTTTCATATAATTTTTATCGTTGATTTGTCACCTTTACAATGAGGTATAGTTTGTAAGCATAGGGCAATCATGGAATGAGCAATACAGCCAAATGTCTGAGTAGTGCCAACCAAAAATGTGCCAAAATGGCCAGTAATAGGGTTCTGCTGCCAGACATCTCGTTTTGGGCTTCAAGTGCTACCAGATAAGTTTAGATACCGGGATGAGATTCTGGAGCCAGTGGCACTTCTATATCTCCAGAATATGGGACCAAATGCCATCCTCCAGGATGACAACGCTCGCCCCCATAGAGCTGGGATCATCAGAGAGTACCTCCAGAATTTGGGGAGTGGAGAGGATGGAATGGCCTGCCGTGACGTGAGTCCAGACCTCAACCCAATTGAACACTTGTGGGATCAGCTTGGGCGTGCTGTGCGTGCCAGAGTCACCAACAGAACCAGGTTGGCTGACTTAACAGATCCTTATTGAGGAATGGAATGCCATCCCACAGAATGTGGCCAGGTTGGTGATGGTGACCAGCATGAGAAGAAGGTGCCAAGCTGTTGTGGCTGCATATGGATCCTCTACACGCTACTGAGGACCCCGACACTGAGTATAAAATGAACGAATGTATGCCTAACATGTTTTGTTTTCCTCATTTCTGTGGGAGAATGCAATCGTCAATGCTTGAAGTAACAAAGGTGAATTCCAACAGCATAACAGGCCATTTTGGCACATTTTTCGTTGGCACTACTTACACGTTTGCTTGTGTTGCTCATTCCATGGGAGCCCAATGCTTACAAGCTGTACCTCATTGTAAAGGTGACTAATAAACGATGAAAATGACATAAAACACTTTAGTGATTGGTATTATTAAAGTGGAGATATAATGAGCCAAAGTCAAGTTTCCTTACTTTTTGTGAGCGGTTTAGATTGTTTTCAAAATAAATGTGTGTTTTTTTAAGTTGTCTGATCACCCAGAATGGCTCTGCTGTCTTGTCATCTGACCTCAAATCAAATCCTTTTGCCTGCATAAATTCAAGCTTTGTGTCTGAGTATTATTAGAAAGTATGTTTTTCTAAAGATATTAATGGGATTATCAGTCATAATTACTGAATGAATTTGCTAGTGCATGGTGTACCTTTTTATGATTTTCCCTTTTCTAATAATGACTAGTTATATTTTATTTTACAACATATACAGTAGTCAATTCATTTATGTTGAGCTCTGTCATAATTCTGTGAAATGTATTGCAGATTTGTTGGCTGTAAACTCAGAGATAAATCGTGTGAGATTGTGGCTTCGGTTCTACAGTCATCAAACACCCTGATGGAGCTGGGCCTGAGTCACAATAACCTGGGAAATTCTGGAGTTCAGCTCCTCTCTAAGGGACTGTCTAGTCCCCACTGTAAACTGCAGACATTAAGGTTGGTGTACTTTAAGGCCAGGCATTTTCTGATATTTTTTATTTGTTTATTTACTTCATCTTGGTTGTTGAGAAACAGAAACATTCCTTATAGGCTGATAGCAGTCAGCAAGATATGTATTGGGCAATACTGATATTAGGCCAGAAGATCGTTACATCCCCACATGTGACACAGGAGTGACACCTGGGGATCTGGTACTCTGAAGTCTGAATCCTGAGACTTGAGGAGTTACTGTGTCATTGTAAAATTCTCTCTCTCTCTCTCTCTCTTTCTCTCTCTCTCTCTCTCTGGTTTTATGTGTCTATCTGTCTCTCAGGCTCAGTAAGTGTGAAATCTCAGATGAAGGTTATGTTTGTCTGGCTTTCACTCTGATGTCAAACCCTGCCTGTGTGAAAGACCTGGATGTTAGCAACAATCGTCCTGGAGAATCAACACAGAAGCTGTTATCTGCTACACTGGAAGATCCTCACCGCAAAGTTGAAGCAATTCAGTATGTGCTCTGTATCTGAACTTACAATCCTACTCCTGCTCATACTGTATGTTCTCAAGACAGAACAGTACATTTGATTGACAAATGCCCCTTGTAATATAATTAACATGTGTAAGTCTCTTTGGATAAGCTTCTGCTAAATAAATTAAAGTGTAAATCCATGTGGTGGCCTCATCCAGGGTCAGAAAGCAAACTGAGGAGTGAATGACTTCAATCAATGTACTGTGGGCATGGGGGCAGGCCACTGATAATCATCACAAACAAGAGGGAGAGATTTTGAGTTTGTTTCACATGCTTTGTTATTGCTTTTTACTGGAATGAAGATTGAATGCGAGCATCATTTTCCCTACCCAACCAATAGTTAGAAGCAAACATGGTGAGGCTGCCTTCAGTTGTTATGCTGCCCAATTATGTCATGAACTACCTGACCATATGACATATATATATCTATGTACTTGACCATATGACATGCTCCACCACTGTTACCAGTTTCAAATCAAATCTAAACTGTTTTCTGATGCTTTCTTTTAATTGGTCATACTTAGGGTTTTCCTATTTGATTTTGCATATTTATTAAATATTTAATAGTGAATGTTTTATCTATTATGTTTCTATGTTTTATTTATTTTGTTTTGTGAAGCACATTGGGTGGCCTTGCTGTATGAAATGTGCTATATGAATAAATCTGCCTTGCCTTGGCTTGCCTTACCATCACCCTTATGTTTTTCTTACTCCTACATGACCTGTGTTCATTAAACAGGCTAAATCAGTGCCGTCTCTCTAAAGTAAGCTGTGAAATGATGGCATCAGTGCTGCAGAGGACACCTTCCCATGTTAGAGAGCTGGACATGAGTGACAATGACCTGCAGGATGAAGGAGTGGAGCTGCTCTGTGCAGGACTAAGAGATCCACAGTGCAAGCTGGAGACACTGAGGTGAGTTGATGAATGTAATGTACAGTAATATAGTATGTTCCCCCCATTGTGCATGAAGAAATGACATGACATGTAAATATGATTGTGTACTGCTGAGACATGTAGGTTTGCAAGTCCATGTTTCTTACAATATTGTTAGTCTTTTACTGTACCAAATGTATTGCTGTGTC
Source organism: Sardina pilchardus (assembly GCF_963854185.1). Taxonomy (NCBI): domain Eukaryota; kingdom Metazoa; phylum Chordata; class Actinopteri; order Clupeiformes; family Clupeidae; genus Sardina; species Sardina pilchardus. The sequence goes on along the minus strand of NC_084994.1, from coordinate 30,602,247 downwards.
TGCAAATCTAAATCCAAAATCAAGTAAAGCTCCACACCTGCTAGATAGTGAGAAATTATAGTGATTTACACTTCTAGAATTCTTTGCCTATTTTACAACATTAACCTTTATAGGGTCTTCGTTTTTTGGTTACACAGGGGGTCCTGCTGGGTCTGGTAGACCCATGGCATTTTGGGGTCTTTAATTCAACATATTGAAACCTTTTTTTGTTAAAATACTCAGCAGATGTTTACTTCAACCCATTTGCAAGTCATATACCCAGGTAAAAAAAAAAACTATTGAAAATATACTTTTTCAGAGTGTAATAAGTACAGTGTGTACTTTTTTCGTCAAATCCAAGTATATTTAAGTATATTAAAGTATGTATTAAGTTCATCGTAATACAAACTTAACTATACTTCAAGTGTATAGGGTATGCTAAATTGGAACAACTATTTTCAAACTTCAAGTGCACTGAAGTACACTAATTAAAATGAGCAATTAAGCATACTTACAGTACAATTACATTGTATGACCATTCTAATAGAAATACACTTACAAAATAATTGGAGCTGAACTTACAGTTGAGTTTAAGTACATTTTGTACATACTGTTATCATACTAATTATTACTATAAAGTATGTTAATTTAGTATGCCTCTTCAATATTTCAAGTGATCTACAAATGCACTTCCGTACTATATTTAGTGCATTTAAAGTGTCCCACTATGACAATGATAACATATTTCAAGTGAAGTTCAATTACAAGCTAAACATCATAGACACATACTTTCAGTGCAATATTATTATATTTTATTGTAGAAAAGAACTGTCTTTGAAGTATATTTTATCTGTACTTTAATTCCCATATTGTTATACTTTGGCATAAATGTCGATATTATACTGTTAGTGTATTACATTACAATTAATTTCAAGTGCATTACAATAGATTACAAATCTCATTTTATTACAATAAAATTACAAAAATACATAATTCAAGCAAAGGATATATAATGCTACTAACACAATAACAGGAACATAACTACACATCACCATTCACATTTATTGAATATTACAACACGCAAATGCAGCAAAGTCCCTGAATTTGCATGAATTGGTGAACGTGCAAGATCACAAAATCATGGAGGGCCTGCACAATGCTAATGAGGGATCGGTTCAAGGTCCTTCAGTCATAATACCATGTCTTCACTGCAAGTGTCACTGCTAGTGCATGGTGAGTCGCTTTGGCTGGAGGAAATAGATGCATCTGCCATGTTGTTTATGACCGCTTTCAGTGATGACACCAGTCCTGGCAGCTCTAAAACAAGGATGCAATATAAAAAGGGTCAGTATCACATTATGATACAAAGAATAAGTATCACATTGTGTCAGAGAATAGAACATATACAGCGAGGATAAGTATTTGAACCCATGCTAAAGTTGACTAAAAAATGAGGAAATATCCAACCTTTAAGGACACCAATTGTCTTTGTGAATGAAATGTATAGTAAATAAATAAATGTTCTTCCTTAAAATACAGGGGTCCTAAGTATTTGCACCCATATGTTAAATTCCCATAGAGGCAGGAAGATTTCTATCTTTAAAATCCACTTATTTCATGGATCCAGTATACTAGGCATCCTGATAAAGTATCCTCAGCCTTCGGAATTAAAATAGCCCCACATCACATACCCTTCACCATACCTAGAGACTGGTATGATGTTTTTTTTTCAGTTAGCCTAAAACCAGCTAATAACTGAAAAAAACCCACCATGCCAATCTCTAGGTATGGTGAAGGGTATGTGATGATGAGGAGCTATTTTAATTTCGTACGTCATGGTTGAGGTCAGGACTGTGTGCAGGCTAGTCAAGTTCATACACACCAAACTATATCATTCACGTCTTTATGGACCTTGCTTTGCACACTGATGCACAGTCATGTTGGAACAGTAAGAGATTTTGGACAATTCCATGCTCCAAACTTTGTGGGAACAGTTTTGGGAATTGCCCCTTTCTGTTCCAACATGACTGTGCACCAGTGCACAACGCTAGGTCCGCAAAGACATGGATGACAGAGTTTAGTGTTGACTGGCCTGCACAGTCCTGACCTCAACCCAATAGAACACCTTTGGAATGAATTAGAGCAGAGACTGAGAGCCTCCTCATCCAACATCAATGTACAACCTCACAAATGTGCTTCTGGATGAATGGTCAAAAATGCTATAGCTGCAAAGGGTGGACCAACATCATATTAAACTCTATGAATTAAGAATGGGATGTCTATTGACATCACTATACTTTTGGCAATATAGTGTACGCCGATGCAAGCTCTGTAGTGCTTCTTCAATGAAAAATACTGTCCGTCTCCACGACTTCTTTGATGCATTTTCATGCAGAAAGAGAGTCTGAGGTCCATTTTCACCGAAGTTACACTGTTCTTTGGGATATTAATTTACACTTACCAGGTATTCCTTTGAGTTTCTCAGGGCCTTCAAGTACACAACAAGTGCTTGCAGGTGGCAAACTCTCAACGAGCCAATGATAGGATTCTGCAAAACAGGGAAATATAACAGAACACTACTTTACTTACACTTACAAATTAAGCATCTTAATGTTTACTATGCCTTTACCGTGCAATCCCCCAATGTTAACTTGGAGATTTGGGTATTGGGATGCAGTGCCTGTTTACTGCTCCATGGATAGAGGAGTTTCAAAAGACTCTCAATACATTGGAAATGCATTATAAGATGTATGTAATGCTCATGACTTAGAGAGAGGTGGGGCATGTGACAATGTATGTTTAATCACATGTAGAGGTTCATATAATGCATTTCCAATGTATTGAGAGATTTTTTGGAACACATTGATCTTCAATGCAAATCTATTCATGGGGTAGAAACAGGTAGTGCATCCCAAAAATGTCAATGTTAACATTCAAATTCGTCATGTCAGCATGGTCAAAAATGTTTCATTGACAGGTGCATGTTACGGCCCTGTAGCTCATGGCCTAATATTGGTTTTCAAAGTGGGAGGCACAAAACAACTTCTCACTAACCCGATCAATGGCAGCCATGATCTCCTTAATCTTATGTCCTGTTTCTCCTCCCTTCCTATGGCACTCAGCAGACAGCCTGGAACTTGGACTTCAGTTGCACAATGCGTGTGAAATTCTGCACATCTTGAACCATACGAGGGTAGAGGAGACAGAAAGAATGTACAAAACAACCCAGCATTTGTAGAAAGAATTACAACTAGAAATGCAATTCCAAGGAATTACCAGTGCATGAAAATGCAAAAATAGATAGATAATGTAGATATGGTTACTAAGGTGTAGCTAGGGTAAACATGGTGGTTGCATAGTTTACAGAGAGTTGATAGTGTGAAGGTAGACAGTTTAAAGATGAAACATTCCAGCTCTAACTTAACTAATGATTTCTATTCATGTTAAAATGTTGATTAGCTAACTTAGGTAATGATTTCTAGCAGTTACGCTAAAAATGTTAATTATGCTAGCAATGCTAACTTTATTAACAATGCTAACCAGGTTGATTAGCTAACTTAACCGATGATTTCTAGCAGTAATGCTAAAAATGCTAACTATGCTAACAATGCTAGATTTGCTAACAATGCTAACCAGGCTGATTAGCTAACTTGCTAGTGAGGACTTTTATTTTGAAACATTTGTTGCTAGGGTATCCATGGTGGCCACTATCAAGAAACAAGAAGTTACTGCATTATAATCATGTTGGTTGCTATGGAAACGGTCAAAACACTTAATTTTAATGGTTGCTATGTTGGTTGCTAGGTACATGGAGGTTTCATGTAGTTGACTGGAGGCATAGTGGATGATAACTGACAGTTGGAATGGTTGAACAGTTAAATAGTTGAGTAGTTACAATGGTTAAATGATTTAATAGTGTATTATTGCAGTGAGGACCTTTATTTTGAAACAGTTGTTGACAGAGGAAGTAGTGAAACAGGATCTGTAGTCTTAATGAGATTGTATGCTTAAAGCCTGAGACAGAAGGTGCCTCTCATATAGCGTTTACGCGTCCTCTCTCGCTCCTCGATCCTCACTGATCTACATAAAGAATGATGGAGCGGCAACAATGGGATAGTCTAGCCCTTCTTCTATCTTTCTTTATGTAGATCATTGAGGATCGAGGAGCGAGGGAGGACATATAAACGCTGCTTGAGAGGCACCCACAGTAAATACTTTAGAAGTTGTATGTAGATAGTCTAATTAATGTTGATAGACAGAATGTTTCATGGATGTTGATAGGCAGATTGTTTAATAGATATTGATTGACAGTTTAATGGGTGGATGAGTGAATGGTCTGAAGAAGATGAATGGATAGAAGGTTGGATGGAATGTGCCTTATATTCTTGTTAAGAGAGACACTGATACAGCTCTCTGAGAGTAGTTGATACAGGTGTAATCAATTTAACTGGCTAGTCTTAAGAGAACCAGAGTGTGCTTAAAGCCTGAGACAGAGTAAATCATTTAAAAGTTGAATGTAGATAGTCTAATTAATGTTGATAGACAGAGAGTTTAATGGATGTTGATAGGCAGATTGTTTAATAGATGTTGATAGACAGTTTAATGGGTGGATGAGTGAATGGTCTGAAGAAGATGAATGGATAGAAAGTTGGATTGAATGTGCCTTATATTCTATAGAGTGGAGAGACACAGCTCTCTACTGAGAGTAGTGGATACAGATACAGGTGTAATCAATTTAACTGGCTAGTCTTAAGAGAGCCAGAGTGTAAGCCTGAGACAGAGTAGATTGTTTAAAAGTTGAATGTAGATCGTCTAATTGATGTTGATAGGCAGACTGTTTAGAATGGGTGGATGAGTGAATGGTTTGAAGAAGATGAATGGATAGAAAGTTGGATGGAATTAGGAAGACTTATGTTGATACAGTTGATACAGGGGAACAGAAAATGTAGTCTCAAGAGCCTGAGAGAAAGAGGGAGCTGCTGCACCTGGACTGGCCACCTGGCGTAAGATTCTAATTGCTGCCGTGATGTCATAATGAGCAATGTTAAGTCTATGGGGGAAATTGTAATAGTTTTTAACTAATAGTTTAAAAAGTATAAAAGTTACAAAGTTGAAAAATACTTTGCCCACATCGCGTAAGTAAGACCTACGGGACAAAAGTTGAATGGAGTTTCTACGTTAAGCGGTTGAAGCTGAATTGCGTGCGTTAGAAGAAGAATAATAAGAAGATGAAGTTTAAGAATAGGAAGAACAGTACAGTGCATTTTCATGCACTGTAATTAGCATACAGAAAACATTGATCTAAGTATGATATTTGCTTCAGTGACTATGAAGAGCATCCCATGCTTATAATAAACAGGGACAATGAGAATATGCACATAGGTATGGGTGTCTACCGCAAAAGTAACAATGAGCTAACCTGTAATGCTCCTGTAAGAGAGACCTCAATGACGCTGATGTCATGCACTCTGCACTGCCACGTCTGTGGAGAAAGTATATCAAACTCAACAAATTTACAACATGTAAAACTATAATAATATCAGATTACTGAAACCTTTTAGAATTTGAATTAAAAGTTGGGAAGAAAACATTTGATTACATTGAGGCTTCTTTGTGATTAACAAATCACTCAAACATTTAGAGTAGGCAGCCTCTACCATGATCATGAAAAACTTGCTTGCTTTACTCGTTTAATATAGAGGTCGAATGAGAGCCAGTAGCCTACAATAATGCTGATCACATCATACAAAAATAATGGCAAGTCTAATGTTTGTGTAACTTGTCCTTCAAAGATAGTCTGCACGTGATTAACGTTACAGAGAGACTAGGCAAGATGGTGTAGTTTACTACACAAACATTTAAATAATTCAAATGTTTCTGGACGAACTTTAGTGTCTGTAACAATGCAAATTGTTCATGACACACAAGGACAATTTGGTAACACAGACTGGCCTGCACCTACGTTTTAACATTAAACTTTTACTAATTAACTATTAGTATTCTAAAGGCCCATTCATGCTCAACGTGTGGCAATTTACGTCCGTATTTTGTACGGACGTTCTATCCGGCGGTGTCTTCATACCTCCGTCCGTATTTTACGTGTGAATGCATAGCGCCCCCACTTTTTCGTGTGGTAGTGCTCGGTATTGCAACGTTTCATCCGTTTCATCCGTAATCATAAGCCCCTCAATTTTGTGTCAAAGTACGGACGAAATCAACGGAATGAACGTTTGAAACACTCCACACGTATCCGTATCCGTGTTTTACGTTGAGCATGAATGGGGCTTAAGCCTACACATAAACATAGGCTGGGTTTGTGCGGGGCTAGCGGCTATCTTATGTTAGCCGTTAACTGCTAGCATGAAACAGTAAACACATTAAGTCGTCCTGACCTGGTCACATCCATGAACATTCAATTGTGTTTTATGAAACAATCCCATCAAGGCATAACCACCTCTATTTTCGGCAGGGAGTGAAACTGGGAAACATGATACAATTCTAACGTTAGCCTGAGATGATTAGCTGCTAGCTACTTAGCCGCCCACATGAGATTCAGCAGATCTCATGTGGGCGGCTAAGTAGCTAGCAGCTAATCATCTCAGGCTAACGTTAGCATTGTATCATGTTTCCCAGCTTTGTTGTCATGCTAAACTCCCTAAAATAACCCCGAACTCAAAATAAGAACACTGTGTGAATAGCAAATACATACCTTACAATCCACGAGTCAGGAGAAGAGGCAGATCTGCTACAGCCAGATATCCTTGTTGTGCGTTTTGAAATAATGCTTCTACGGCGACCATAGAGTGACATATTTCCTCCAAACACTAATGCATTTCGCATAACTGACTTTATTTCACCTAGAAACAGTGATGTATACCCAGATAGCAAAACCACTCTGGCGTGGACCTGGCCCACACCTATCATGCGATCCGGCCCGGATCCGTCTCACGGACACGGTCCAGCGTCCAAACGCACAGCGGGCCGATAGTGGTCAGGATTCGTTTTATGGCTCTGCACCGGAGATGGGTCGGCGCTGGCCCATTCCCGTACCAAAACAGCAAAACTACACTGGGGTGGATCTGGCCCACACCTACCGTTCTATCCGCATCTGATCCGTTTAACGGACACGGCCCAGCGCCCAAACGCACATCGGCCACGAAGTGGTCAGGATCCGTTGCACGGCTCTGAACTGGAACTGGAACAGCGTTGGCCCAGTCCCGTATAGATGCGGCATTGAACCGCGTACCGGATCGATGCCAGCTATGCCTTATTTTCGGCATTTATAGTTAGGCTACATGATGTTTAGTCTATGATGTGTTTGGGCTACCTTATATTTAATTACCCTACAGTCAGAAGCAACAATCATAGGCCTACATCCGCATAAAGTAGCCTACATTTAACAATCTAACATTCTCGCTTGGTGTCTTTAAAACAAGGCTAAGAAAATTACCCAGCGACTAACATAGTCCAATACCCCAATAACCCTAATCAGAATCGAAGAAAATGTTTACTTTTTTTTTCAAAAAAACTTTATTCAAAACATAATGATCATCAATGAATCTAGCTTGCTCCTTCACACTGGCGTTTGCGACGTCCCCCCTTCTCGGTCATGCGCCAGCACATTGGTGAATGTCGGTATCCGTTGCCTGGGCTGTCACTGGACACTTGCGTACCGCTCCTATGGAAAAAGAAAATACGTTATATTAGTGTGCTACTAAATTATATGGGCAGGCTCGCACTGATGCACCTGCCGCTGCTCGGGTGGAAGGAGTTTTCCTTGTAGACAATGCATGCAACTTTACCAAACTGTAGCCGTTTTCAGACAGACGTGTATTTCCACAATGTCCACGGTGTGTACGGTAGGGTTGTCTTTGCTGTGATGTCTGAATTCATATATCCGTATACTATCTACTTTCCTGTAGCTGACCTGGTAATTTCGCCGTAATGTTGCCGCCACAACTGTCCTGTGAACCCAGTCACGGAAACATTCAAAGGCTAGTGAAAACGACTCTCTTCCGCGGTCAGGCATTAACGGCGCGGCCGCATTTGACAGAAATTGACAGAACTTCTAAAGAAGACGTGAACAACAGGTGGCCGTATACATTCCGCATATCATGTCTGAATGGCCCGATTTCTCTCGCTCTCTCTCTCTCTCTCGTGCACACTCAATGGACACCAGCCCCTAGACAAGCACATGCAATCCAGATAAAACATTCACATCGTGAAAACAATGATGCATAGAAGACGACTAGCTGAATTAGCGTATTATAAAATCCGGTTAGCAAGCGGCGCACATTTGATTAAAACTCTTGCATTCAAGTTGACTGATCATCTCAATACCAATGTTTTCAACTCAAAAGACTCAAAAGCGCCTCTCTCAAGGACACAAGTATTACTCTACTTTTAAACTTAAACACACATGGGGAAACTGAACAGTCCAACCAGTAGACTATGACAAAGCTAGCCAACTATGTTACTTTGTTTACAATATTTTGAGGCTTCAATCAGACAGCTGAATTAAAGAGGTGGAGTTGTAATGTGAATATAATCTGCATGAAGTGTGCGGTCATGAATATCAGACATTTCAGCATGTAGAATAAAGAATTGTATATACATATAGGCTATATATATTTTATGTTGAATCTCAATTCATCCTTACCTAGAGACAGCAGTTGCAGAGGCCTGTAGTTATTTCTCTTCTGAAATAAAAAAAATATGTGCATTCCATTAGCTTTTGAGGCATAAGGTGGATTTTTATTACAGCAGACAAAGGGATTCATGTATGTTGACATGTACCTTCAATTCATCCTGAACTGGTAACACCACTTACAAAGGCATATCATATGGTTATTTGTATTATTCATGTGTGGACCAAAAGTCAAATAGATCAAATGCAAAACTGTATAGCCTACTTTGTGTGGGTGGCAGGACAGGATGAGCTAGGGTAGACCCCCCAAACCAGACTGGAGCCACTTGTGACTTGTGACAATGACCTGTAACACAGATACATGAATATGCATTACTTTCATCATCAGAAAGAAATAGCCAAATATTTATCAATACCATTATTACACCCCATTAGAAAATAGCATTATTTTGGGATCCAGAGAATATTTTCATTTTAGCTTCCCTTCCCATATATTCTAAACATTGAAAACAGTCTGGTCTATGACAAGGCAAAGCGAATATATGCATCAAGTCAACTACTGCCTCTTCTATATTGCCCCTTTTCAGTCAAATCTTAATCCAAGAAACTTTCAACATCATTAAATGAACTTGTAGACGGCAGTATTTCTGCAAAAAACAAATGGCTTCGGGATTTGTGCCCTTACACTTTATAAAAGTTAGGGAGGAATCTCTACTATTCAGTCTAAAAAGTCACTTGGAAACAAGACTTTTTAGATTGAATAGTAGGCCAGTTAGCGGGTTTCTCACTAGCGTGTACAAAATATAAGGGCACGAATCCCGAAGCTTTGATCCTTACCTGGAAAAAGCAGTTACAGAGGCCTGTAGTTATTTCTCTTCTGAAATAAAAAAAAAATAAATATGTACATTTCATTAGAGAGCTTTTGAGGTATAAGGTGGGTTTTTATTTCAGCAGACAAAGGCAGTCATGTATTTTGACATGTGCCTTCAATTCATCCTGAACTGGTAACACCACTTACAAAGGCATATGGTTATTTGTGTTATTAATGTGTGGACCGAAAGTCAAATAGATCAAATGTAAAACTGTATAGCTTACTTTACTTGGGTGGCAGGACAGGATGAGCAAGGGTAGACCCCCAAACCAGACTGGAGCCACTTGTGAATGACCTGTAATACAGATACATAAATATGCATTACTTTCATAATCAGAAAGAAATAGCCAAATATTTATCAATACCAATATTAGACCCCATTCTAAACATTGAAAACAGTCTGGTCTGTGACAAGGCAAAGCAAGGATATACATCAAGTCAACTAACTGCCTCTTCTAAAATGTCCCTTTTCAGTCAAATCTTACTCCAAGAAACTTTCAACATCATTAAATGAACTTGTAGACAGCAGTATTTCTGCATTAAACAAATGGCTTCGGGATTTGTGCCCTTACACTTTATAAAAGTTAGGGAGGAATCTCTACTATTCAGTCTAAAGAGTCACTTGGAAACAAGACTTTTTAGATTGAATAGTAGGCCCGTTAGCCGGTTTCTCACTAATGTGTACAAAATATAAGGGCACGAATCCCGAAGCTTTGATCCTTACCTGGAAACAGCAGTTGCAGAGGCCTGTGGTTATTTCTCTTCTGAAAAAAAAAAAATATATATGTTCATTTCTTTAGAGAGCTTTTGAGGTATTAGGTGGATTTTTATTTCAGCAGACAAAGGCAGTCATGTATTTTGACATGTACCTTCAATTCATCCTGAACTGGTAACACCACTTACAAAGGCATATGGTTATTTGTGTTATTAATGTCTGGACCAAAAGTCAAATAGATCAAATGTAAAACTGTATAGCTTACTTTACTTGGGTGGCAGGCCAGGATGAGCAAGGGTAGACCCCCAAACCAGACTTGTGAATGACCTGTAATACAGATACATAAATGCATTACTCTCATCATCAGAAAGAAATAGCCAAATATTTATCAATACTTAATACTACACCCCATTCTAAACATTGAAAACAGTCTGGTCTGTGACAAGGCAAAGCAAGGATATACATCAAGTCAACTACTGCCTCTTCTATAATTGTCCCTTTTCAGTCAAATCTTACTCCAAGAAACTTTCAACATCATTAAATGAACTCGTAGACGGCAGTATTTCTACATAAAACAAATGGCTTCGGAATTTGTGCCCTTACTTAATAAAAGTTAGGGAGGAATCTCTACTATTTAGATTGAATAGTAGGCCAGTTAGTTGGTTTCTCACTAACGTGTACAAAATATAAGGGCATGAATCCCGAAGCTGTTTTGTTCCTGCCTTCTAAAAGTGTCAACAATGTCTGAGCATGAGGGTGACAGGGCGCATAGCTTCTGCCTAATTAGTTTACGTTTTGGAACCAGCCGCTAACGTCGTTCATAATTTAAAATCAGCATTTCAAATCAGGACAGGGAAACAATGTGAAATCAGCCTCCCTCCCAGAATGAAATGAGGTTTAAACACATACGAAATAGCCTAAGTTTTCTCTCGGGAGAAAAGACTCCCGAGTCCAACATCTAAGCTTTCATAACGTTAACAAAAAACTATTATGTTTGTGTAACAACTTTAAGTTATCGTTGGCCAACAAGCTAGCAGCTAGCCTGCTAATGCTAGCTCACGCAAGGCAACTTTTGTTGTTCACGGGCAAACACATAAGGTTACCGTCAAATCAAGTTGCGCTCATTTTAAATTCAGTATTGAGTTAATTATACATTTTTTAAAAAGTTCATAAAGTTGGACAGGACTAAGTGAGCTAAATTAGCTTGCGCAAGCTACACGTTAGCAGCTAGCTGGTATGTAAATGTGAGCTACCATCAGCCGGCCATTATAGCACATTTTCGGATCGATCAGCAAACAAAGCTAGATAAGTAGGTAACTTGTGTTATGGAAGTACGTTTTCACTGGATAGACTAGGTAATTGCATAAATAAAGCATATAGCAGCTAGGAGCATACTTACAGTGAGCCTTCAGACGCCACCGTTTTGTCTCACACTCGGCAGCACTCCATCAGCGAGAAAACTGATGAAATAAACCGTTAGGGCGCGTTCGGTGTATGCATCCGTACAGGGTCCGTCGCGGACCCGGTGAATGAAGGCGCGCTGGCGAGGCGGATCGGGTCCGGTGCCCGTAGCCAAAACGGAGGTAGACTGTCAGGCGGATGTGGCCTTATATGGACCTTATATGCTGTATATATTTTTAAGAATGTGTTATATTTGTAAAGCAGTTGTCTAGTTGTCAATAGTCCAGGTAGGCGTGCGATCAGCAAGCAGGTGGCCTTTTCATGGAAAATTGCTGCCCAAACAAACCAACAACAACAACAATGACAACAACAACAATAAAAACTTTACTTGCACCCCCCAAAAATGTTAGCTGGATATGATTTTGAAATCATATCTAGGGTGATTTTTTACCAGAATATCTGGAAATAAGCGAGGATCAGTTATAAGTTTTGTTGTAAGCTATTTGGCTGTGATTGGCCTCGTTGAATAGTTTGTAGGTGGTCTAGGTCCGTATTACAGATGTGGGCCACATCAGTGAACTGTCTTTGAGGAAGCTTTGGTTCCGATGTGGTAAGTGGATCTGGGCCAGATCTGCTGATCGTAAGAAAAACAGCACTGCAGTTAAAGCTGAAAAGTCTAACCGGCCCAGATCTGGTCCTTAGCCAGAAACCGTGTGTAAGCTACGTCCGGATCTAGAGGCTTTTATGCGGGTCCGGCCCAAAGGGGTTTGCTATCTGGGTAAAGTACTAGAGATCCAGACTTGAGTAGAAGTACAAGTGCTCTATCAAAAAAGTGACTTGAGTAGAAGTAGAAGTGCTCTTTAAAAGACGTACTTAAGTGGAAGTACTAAAGTATTAAACATGTTTTGTACTTAAGTATTGCAAGTAGTTTATTTTTTAAAATACTACTCAAGTACTGGAAGTAAAAGTAGAAGTATTGTGTAATTAGCTGATTTGCGAATGAGATGAGTGCAAAAGGTATCAGCACAGCATCAGTGCAGGCCCCTTGGCAGACACACGGGGGCCATAGCCTAGGCCCTAGACTAGGCTATAAACATGTGGTAGTAGTTAAACAAGGTGAATAAATATAACTGTATGGGTTTCCCAATGTCATTTGTAGGGGTGTTATGACCGATACAACTCACTTTTAATACAATAATAGGTATACAGAATCATTGATCATCTGTAGCCATCTATCTATCTATCTATCTAATGCATCAGTCAGTAGCCATAGCATGAAAAATACATGATAAGACTATAGTGTCACAATTGTTTTAACATACTAAGAATGTTGATACTGATTTGATATGGGAGCCCCACCACACCAGTGGAGACCAGACATTACAAGGCATACTTCCCCACACTCAGTATAAAGGTGGCTTCATATCATATGTTTGTATTTCAAACATTTTGAAATTCATATGAAGTTTACATTAGGCCTATTTATGATCTGCACAATTAGTTAAAATACATAGTATGTTGAGTATTTGATATTGATTTTTTATTTTGACTCACATTTTACACGATTGTCATATTGACTTACATTTATCTTTAATGTCAATTGTCTAATTGAGTGCCTGTCACTTTAAAAGAACATGAGAGTAATTAGGCCTCAGTCGTGGTAGGTTATCCGGCTAGTCTAGAATAGGCATAATGCATAGGAATATGTGGAGGTGATGCTTCTGTTTTCTATGTAATCTATGTAGTTTAAATAAATGTTCTAAAACTAAACAAGTGGAAGAACACAATATTCAAGTAGTAGGCTAGTTATTGTGGGGTGCTACACAGACTGAAGACCAAGAAGAAATGTTGCAATTTAAAAACGGGATTACTCGAGAATGACTTATTGTACAAATGAATGCTTCTCATGTAGCCTAACTTCACCTTGATTTTCTCGCGAACCCTTTATTACAGCAACTATTTACTCCCATTGGAAAGCTAAGATCGTGCTGTCAACAAGTGACACGCATCAGTGTGACTAGGACTTTGTGAGCAATCCGGAACGGATTTGTTCGTGACCGACACACCAGTAACGAGTAACGATGGAGCACATAAAAAATGTATCGGAGTAAAAGTACTATACTCATCAAAAATATGTAGTGAAGTAAAAGTAGAAGTAGGAGAAAAAAATAATACTCCAGTAAAGTACAGATACTGCATTTCAGTACTTAAGTAGAGTACTTAAGTAGTTCTACTTCGTTACTATACATCTCTGCCTAGAAACCTAATTTTATTGTGTAAATCCTACGAAAAAGGATTCATTAAGATGAGCAATAGTGAGATTTAATTTTTTTGAGAGTGAGTACTGAGATTCTGATACTGAATTGACATGTAAATACAATATCTGTAAAAATAATTAGGCTACTGTTCTTAGTGACTTTTCTGTCAATCAAGTGTTTATTAATACATGGTGGTGATAGTGTAGACTTATGTATTACCTCACCAAGATGTGGAGCCAAATGAAAAAAATATTATTTGTACAAAATAAACTTACTTCGTCCACACTGCAACATTTAATCACATTACTCTTTCAGAAATCAGCCTAACAATGTAAAAACACTTTCCATTTAGTAGACTACAGTAAATTGATACATTACCACCAATTAGTTGAAATCAAATGTACACTTTCAAAAATTATACTAACTCTGTATTACAAATAAGTGCATTAAATTATCACTATATTTTTTTATAATATAACATATTTTGTGAAAGTATTCCGATATACCACTAAAAATGCAGTTATTTTAGAGTGTACTATGCAAAGTGTACAGAAGTAACACTTCTAATAAAGTGAGATGATAGTACACTTTAAAAAAGTATGCTAACAGTTTATTTGCAGAAATGATACTTTCCATAAGTACACTAAATTGCCACTCAAAGTATGTCAAATTTAATACACTTAAAACAATGGTACTTCTATCAAATTTAAAATACACTAACAACAAAGTACACTTTCACAAAGTGCAATCAAAAGAGAATTTGATTACTGTGAAATTAGTATACTTTCTTTTTGGACTCAGAAGTTTAACTTAATTACACATATTTTTAAGTACACTTTACAAAGTATACATTAAATACACTTTGAATAAAGCACAAAAACTAAGAAGCATACTTGTTTTCTACTTCATGAACTTTAACCATATTGCTAATACACTTAAGTATACTACTTTTTTACCTGGGTAAACAACATTTGTTACATTTGTTGCCTTTAACTTCTGTTAAATCACATGGTTATGCACAGAAGTGCTACTCGTTTTTGTTGCACAAATGCAACAAATTAAGGAAATGCATCATAAAACAGCCATAACTGGACAATGATCAACTAATGTACAAATGAAGGATGTTTTTCCAGAACTATAGTGAATTATTTATTAGAAACTGAACTTTCTCACTACATCTGTCATGATCCTCAGATTCTGAAACTTCTTCCTCTGCATCATCTTCAAATCCCCCTGTCTCTTCCAGTATCAATTCTAAGGCAGTCTGAACTGAGAATCGCTTTGCCATCTTGTGTGGTATTCATTCCCGCAGGACAGATGGTGAAATGTGTGGGAATATGGGTGCAGATATTGTTGGGTTAGGGGTTGGGTTAGGG
The DNA here is from genome assembly GCF_963854185.1 of Sardina pilchardus. Classification (NCBI taxonomy): domain Eukaryota; kingdom Metazoa; phylum Chordata; class Actinopteri; order Clupeiformes; family Clupeidae; genus Sardina; species Sardina pilchardus. Next base: position 30,587,000 of record NC_084994.1, on the reverse strand, counting down.
TTGGGTGCTCCAATTTTGTAACAATGTTGCAACCTTGTGCGGGAACTGCACTGGTGGCTCACACTAAGGGCCCATTCACCTGCTTTACTCTCTCTCTCCCTCTCTCTCTTTCTCTCTCTCCCTCACTCACTCACTCTCTCTCTTACACACACACACACACACATACAGTGGGTATAGTAAGTATTCACACCCATGCTAAAGTTGACTAAAAAGAGGAATATAAAATCATCTTTTGAGAATTGATTGTAATGCCTTAATTCAAAAAATGAGTAAAAATCAAACCGCTAAGGACACTAATTTTCTTTGTGATTGAAGAATGTATCGTAAATAGATAAATGTTCTTCCTTAAATACAGGTTGCATAAGTATTCAACCCCTATGTTAAATTCCCATAGGAGCAGGAGGATTTTTTATATGTTTTTATTTTTAAAGGCCAGCTATTTCATGGATCCAGGATATTATGCATCCTGATAAAGTTCCCTTGGCCTTTGGAATTAAAATAGCCCCACATCATCACATACCCTTCACCATAGCTAGAGATTGGCATGGTGCTTTTTACAGTTAGCCAATTAGCCTGTTTGATGCTCATTGAGCTCAATGCAAATCAAACAGGCTAATAGGCTAACTGGAAAAAGCACCATGCCAATCTCTATCTATGGTGAAGGGTATGTGATGATGTGGGGCTATTTTAATTCCAAAGGCCAAGGGAACTTTATCAGGATGCATAATATCCTGGATTCATGAAATAGCTGGCCTTTAAAAATAAAAACATATAAAAAATCCTCCTGCTCCTATGGGAATTTAACATAGGGGTTGAATACTTATGCAACCTGTATTTAAGGAAGAACATTTATCTATTTATGATACATTCTTCAATCACAAAGAAAATTAGTGTCCTTAGCGGTTTGATTTTTACTCATTTTTTGAATTAAGGCATTACGATCAATTCTCAAAAGATGATTTTATATTCCTCTTTTTAGTCAACTTTAGCATGGGTGTGAATACTTACTATACCCACTGTACACAGGCCCAGAAACCTAAAAGGGCACATGAGGTAACACAGGACCTATGATTTCCACACATTATAGCCCCGGGTCCAGTAGACCCACGAAGACCCTGTATGTAATAGAAATGTGCAGGGGTGGGATGCAGATGCAGATTTTTTTCTGAATTATGTTCCTCACACAAAATGAGCCAAGGCCAATGAATCTCAGTTTGAAAAAATAATTATTTATTTGTATCACTTTTCTTAAGATGAAAACTGAAAACGGGTCCCACAGACCCGAAGACCTTATAAGGGTTAAGTCAATTTCATTTATGTTGAGCTCTGTCATAATTCTGTCAAATGTATTGCAGATTTGTTGGCTGTAAACTCAGAGATACATCGTGTGAGATTGTGGCTTCAGTTCTGCAGTCATCAAACTCCCTGATGGAGCTGGACCTGAGTAACAATAACCTGGGAGATTCTGGAGGTCAGCTCATCTCTAAGGGACTGTCTAGTCCCCACTGTAAACTGCAGACATTAAGGTTGGTCTACATTATGGCTATATTTTTTATTTGTTTATTTACTTCATTCTTGTTGTTGATACCATTTAGTGGCAGAGAAGCAAAAACATTACTTACAGGCTGATAGCAATCAGCAAAATATTTATTGGGCAATACTGATATTAGTTACTGTGACAGAGCGCAGTGCGTCTGTCACTGGCAAACGCGGCTTTCCCGCCGCAACGTGAACAATGACTTTCCAAACTTCGGTGCGAACAAAGACTGCGCTATTAAATCATCATCAATGTGAATGTTTGCTTGTGTACTGTTGGCAGACCTGATGCATGTTAAGACTGTGGTTAAGTTATAGAAATATTGTTTAGAGTTATTTCATACAGGAGACTATGCCGTGTAGTGCACCGGGTTTAAAGCGTAAGCTATATTTACCGGCAAGGTAAGCGTTCTTTAAATGCGCATGTTTAACATCAATGCTTCCTAGTTGGGGAAAATAGATATGCTTGAGCTCTAGGTATGCTTGGGTGTGAATGTGCTTGCCTGTTCTCGGTGCTTCAGTTACTTCCTTGTGGCAGGGAACAAACTGGGGTGCTGGGCAAGGGAACCCTTTGTGTGCGTATTTCGCGCCCGGAGTTGGGAGCGCGTATGTGGGCAGGGGTGTTCAGAGAGGTAATTATATTTTGTGCGTAGTAATGTTGCTTATGGCATTGGAGATAAATAACATGAAAGTTTAGTAGTAATGTGTATTTCCTATGTCATGTGTGAACAGAAATGCTGTGTATCTCTGTTAATTGATTTAAGTTGATTGGTTCAGGCCAGTGTTCTATATGGGGTCTGCATAGCTCAGACGGGAGACAGATAGATTCCTCCTCAGGTGTGAGAGGTCCTGCTATAAAGACCTCTTGAGGTAGGCTATAGGTAGACTAGGGGGCACTGTCCCAGTTTTTGTTTTTCGTTTTGTATCAGTGTTTGTTTGACTTTTGCATCACCTGCCGGCAGCTTACATCAGAATAAAGAAATTCCTTTATTGGATCAAAGACTTCTGCATTTGTCCATCATTCAGCTCTGACCAATCCACCCGCTCGGGCACGCATCGTTACATTTGGTGGCAGCGGAAACTACTATCGTGCTCAGGTCAGACTGAAAGGTGGCAAATGAGATGGGTCCCAAAAAGAAGCGGAGTACCCATAATCCAGGACAGGAATCAGAGCTGTCGGAAGATGAGGCCGGCGCTCAGAAATCCATGGAGAACGCTCTAAAGGATCTCCAGGAAATGTGGCAGTCACTCCAAATAGGCCAGCAGAAGCAAGAGGAGCAGGCCAAACTAGACCAAGCACGCCAGGACCTGAGATGGAAGGGGATGGTCCATCAATTCAACCTTCTGCAAGACCAGGTGCGACAAGAGAGAACGGAGTTGGGGAGGACCCGTGGCCAAGCCCAGCTGTCACTTTCTGCTCCAGTGTCTACGGTAACAAGTCCATCACGGGTGCTGTCTACTGAAGTTCAGACCGAGCCGCAATGGGGGCCAGCAGCTCGTCAGTGGTCGGCGTTTGCAGTCCAAGCGGCAGTGCCAGTCCATCCAGCGGCGGGGCTAGGCCACCAACCAGCAACGGTAGGGGCCCAAGCATCAGCGGCAGTAGCAGGTCCAGTTCCGGTCCCAGGAGGGGGATCTCAAGCTCCTACAGAACGAGAGGGGCAGTTGGCAAGCTGGAGGAGGCTGAAAATGCAGCGCTTCACTGAAGAAGAGGATATTGAGGAGTGTTTAGAAACATTTGAACGTATGGCGGTTATTAGTCGGTGTCCAAAAGCTGAATGGGTTCTGAACCTGGTACCATTGCTGACAGGAAAGGCCAGAGGGGCATACTTGGCGATGGATATCAGGGAGTCGGGGGATTATGACCGAGTGAAGCAAGCTATCCTGGAGAAGTTTGAAATCCACCTGGAGACCCGCAGGCAGCGGTTTCGGAATTCGTCAGTGCGGCCAGGTGAAACACCTAAGGAGCTCTTCACTAGGCTTGAGGAGCTGTTTGTCAAGTGGGTGTGCCCTCAGTCACACACTAAAGAAGAGATTGGGGACATGCTGGTGCTGGAGCAGTTTCTCAGGATGGTGAACACTGAGGTGCGGCTCTGGATCCGAGAACACAACCCCGTGTCTGCTAAGGAAGCCGTGCACCTTGCTGAAGACTTCATCAGGGCACGGCAAAGTCAGAGGCCGCATGAGCTGGGGGGCTTAAAAGAAACCAGGGGCCCATGGGCAGACAGAGGGGAGAGGGGTCAGTATAGTGGTGCAGGGACAAGTTCAAGATCAAATCCCGAAGATCAAAGGTGTTATTTTTGCGGCTAGACCGGTCATATTAAGCCCAATTGCCCCCGCAGAAAGCCTAGGTCATCCCAAATGTGAAGTGCATGCAGGAGGTGAGGGGCGCAGTGGAGTTTATGACTGGGGTTGAGAAGTTTCATGCCGGACTTCTTCTTGATGGTCTTCGGGGACGAAGACTCTTAAGGGGGGGGTTATGTGACAGAGCGCAGTGCGTCTGTCACTGGCAAACGCGGCTTTCCCACCGCAACGTGAACAATGACTTTACAAACTTCGGTGCGAACAAAGACTGCGCTATTAAATCATCATCAATGTGAATGTTTGCTTGTGTACTGTTGGCAGACCTGATGCATGTTAAGACTGTGGTTAAGTTATAGAAATATTGTTTAGAGTTATTTCATACAGGAGACTATGCCGTGTAGTGCACCGGGTTTAAAGCGTAAGCTATATTTACCGGCAAGGTAAGCGTTCTTTAAATGCGCATGTTTAACATCAATGCTTCCTAGTTGGGGAAAATAGATATGCTTGAGCTCTAGGTATGCTTGGGTGTGAATGTGCTTGCCTGTTCTCGGTGCTTCAGTTACTTCCTTGTGGCAGGGAACAAACTGGGGTGCTGGGCAAGGGAACCCTTTGTGTGCGTATTTCGCGCCCGGAGTTGGGAGCGCGTATGTGGGCAGGGGTGTTCAGAGAGGTAATTATATTTTGTGCGTGGTAATGTTGCTTATGGCATTGGAGATAAATAACATGAAAGTTTAGTAGTAATGTGTATTTCCTATGTCATGTGTGAACAGAAATGCTGTGTATCTCTGTTAATTGATTTAAGTTGATTGGTTCAGGCCAGTGTTCTATATGGGGTCTGCATAGCTCAGACGGGAGACAGATAGATTCCTCCTCAGGTGTGAGAGGTCCTGCTATAAAGACCTCTTGAGGTAGGCTATAGGTAGACTAGGGGGCACTGTCCCAGTTTTTGTTTTTCGTTTTGTATCAGTGTTTGTTTGTCTTTTGCATCACCTGCCGGCAGCTTACATCAGAATAAAGAAATTCCTTTATTGGATCAAAGACTTCTGCATTTGTCCATCATTCAGCTCTGACCAATCCACCCGCTCGGGCACGCATCGTTACAGTTACAGAATATTGTTGCATCCCCACATGTGATGTGACACAGGAGTGACACCTGGGGATCTGGTCCTCCGTTTAATACAGTGTTCAGTCTGAGTCCTGAGTCTTGAGCGGTTACTGTGTCATTGTAAAATTCTCTCTCTTCTCCCCCCCTTTCTGTCTCTCTCTGTCTCTCTCTTTGTGGTTGTATGTGGATATTGTGGAAGATCCTCACCACAAAGTTGAAGCAATTCAGTATGTGCTCTATATCTGAAACTACAATCCTACTCCTACTGTACAGTATGTTCTCCAGACAGGACAGTACATTTGATTGACAGACTGTAAGGAAAATATGAATAGGGGAAACCCAGAGTAATGTACCTATGTAATTCTATGTGACCTGTTCATGTTACTGCAGAAGAACTCTGTAGTACTCACTGCAAACTATGGTTGCCTTTATGGTATATTCTCATTAAGCTTTTTGATTTTGCCCTAAGATGAGACAAGTCAATATATACATGTAATGCTCTCTTTAACATGAAAGCATAGCCTTTGGTGTATAGATTTAAGAATAGTAATACCTACTTGCTTACAATTATATGAATTATTGTGTGGATGATGTGGAGGTGGGGAAGTGAAAAAATATATTATTTCTCCTTAGGAGGAGGAACTTAGGGAGTGTCTAAAAAAAACCCACTACTAATGCTAGTAGTGAGGGACTACTCACTTTAAGTGAGTGAAATTAAGGAGGACTACATCTTGATAAGAAACAAAGTTAATTTGCTGGCATGAGTATTGAACCTAATTGTGCTGTGGTGTTGATGTGAACACCGAGCTGAACTGTCAATCTGTGTTGGATTCATGTGCAAGTAGGCTATGGATGGGAGGGCGTCTGTGTCAGTGATGGTAATAATGGCTTTAAAAATAAATGGCTTTACTAACGTCGCTACTTTTTTCACTGTTTCTGACAGTGATCTCTCATATTGGGAACTTATCAAGATAAGACCAAAAAGATCATGCTTGGATAGCATGCAGTAGCTTGAAAAATGTTGGGTTCAATTCCACCATTGGGCCCTTGAGTAAGGCACATTACGCCAAATCACTCTGGGGAGAATGCCCTTTGTGAGGGGTGCTGTGGCGCAGCAGGCTACAGCGCCATACCATGTACGGGTCCGAGTGCCTATGGGGACCCAGGTTCGAATCCGGCCTGCGGTCATGTCCCGATCCAACCCCATCTCTCTCTCCCACTTGCTTCCTGTCTACTCTTCACTGTCCTGTAACATTAAAGGCAAAAAGGCCAAAAAATATATACTTTAAAAAAAAAGAGAATGCTCTTTGTAATATAATTGACATATGTAAGTCTCTTTGGATAAAAGCGTCTGCTAACTAAATGTAAATGTAAATCCATCTGGTGGCCTCATTCAGGGCCAGGAAGCAAACTGAAATGTGAATGATGAATGAATCAATGTAGTATGGGCATGGGGGTAGGCATATACTGCATATCTGTGTGCGTGCGTGTGTGCGTTTGGCGTGCATGCGTGTGTGTTTATCTATGTTTATCGATTTATTAAATGTTTAATAGTGAATGTTTTATCTATTATACTTTTCTTTTACCATATTTTTTTGTTTGTTTGTGAAGCACATTGGGTTGCCTTGCTGTATGAAATGTGCTCTATGAATAAATCTGCCTTGTCTTGGCTTGCCTTACCATCACCCTTATGTTTTTCTTACTCCTACATCACCTGTATTTGTTAAACAGGCTAAATCAGTGTCACCTCTCTAAAGTAAGCTGTGAAATGATGGCATCAGTGCTGCAGAGGACACCTTCCCATCTAAGAGAACTGGACATGAGTGACAATGACCTGCAGGATGAAGGAGTGAAGCTGCTCTGTGTGGGACTAAGAGATCCACAATGCAAGCTGGAGACACTGAGGTGAGTTGATGAATGTAATATAATATATTATGTTCCCCCCATTGTGCATGAAGAAATGACAGTGACATGTAAATATGATTGTGTAATGCTGAGTCATGTCATTTTGCAAGTCCATGTTTATTACAATACTGTTAGTCTTTTTCTGTACTGTATCTGTCCAGGTATGCAGTTTTCTTTGTCTGATCACCCAGAAAGGCGGTGCTTTCTTGTCCTCAACTCCCTTTTGCCTGCATAAAGTCAAGCTATGTGTCTGAATATTATTACTAAAATATGTTTTCCTAAATATCTAAAAGGTATATTATGCAGGTTTTGGTATTTTTGACAAGTGTCTCAAAAATGTTTTTTTTTTTTTTTTTTACAAAGCATACTGGTTCGGGTCTGTCTGTGTGGAAGTCCAACATCCAGCTGCACAGTGGGGTGTTGATGTCTAGTGGGCCACATTCTCTTACCAAGTGCCCATGTTATATTTGAAATGGGCCAGGCTCAGGTGAAGTGCATCATCAGTGGAGCGGTTAGGGCGATGTGCAAACTGGAGTTGGTCAAGCATTGCAGGTAGTCTGGATGTTTTGAGGTCCTAGCCTCATCATGAAGGGAGTGAGTGTATAGGGTTGTAGTCATTGAGGGTTGATGTGTAAGGCCCTCTTCACATAAGCTGGGTCAAGACAGAGAACTTCATTGTCCAGACTGAGTTTGTTTCACATGCTTCGTTTTTGCTCTTTACTGAAATGAAGATTGAATGCTGCATGAACCAAAAAGGCATAATTTTCCCTACCAACACCTTTAGATTTTTCTTATTCCTACATCACCTGTATTTTCTAAACAGGCTAAATCAGTGTCACCTCTCTAAAGCAAGCTGTGAAATGATGGCATCAGTGCTGCAGAGGACACCTTCCCATGTTAGAGAGCTGGACATGAGTGACAATGACCTGCAGGATGAAGGAGTGGAGCTGCTCTGTGTGGGGCTAAGAGAATCGCAATGCAAGTTGGAGACACTGAGGTCAGTCATCAGGAATGTAAAGTAATATATTACTTTGTCCCATTGTGCATGAAGAAATGCCAGTGACATCTGAATATAATTGTGTGATGCTGAGACATGTGCCTTGTATGTCCATGCAGTTTTAGGTGGGTTTAGATTGTTTTCAAAATCAATGTATGTGTTTTTTTTTTTATTGTTGTCTGATCACCCAGAAGGGTTGTGCTTTTTTGTCCATTGCCCTAAAATCTAATAATTTTGCCTGCATAGTCAAGTGTTGTTTCTTACTATTATTTAAAGTATGTTTTAAAGTAAGCTTTTTCTAAAGCTGTTAATGGGGTTCAGTCATAATTATGGAATGAATTTGCTAGTGCATGCAACTTGTAATGCGTTTCCCTTCTCTAATAATGAGGAAATATGATCTCTTGTTTCAGACTGTCTGGTTGTCAGATCACCCAGAAGGGCTGTTCTTTCTTGTCCTCTGCCCTCAAATCAAACCCCTCCTACCTGAAACAGCTGGATCTGAGCTACAATCACCCAGGAGACTCAGGTGTCAGAGAGCTCACAGAGAGATTGAATGATCCCAACTGTAAACTAGAGACTTTCAGGTGAGTTCTGGGTGTTTATCTGAGTTTGATGAGGTTCTAGTGGAGCTGGTCATCCATTTGTATCCTCTGATGGAGACCGTTCTGATATTCTCATGTGTCCACATGGTCTCCTACCACATATTAGACTGGGCATTTTATGGTCCTGCAGGTAAAAGTCTTCACACTTCACACATACAGTATGAGGCTCCTGAACAGTTTACACTAGTTAAAAAATGCATAACACCACGCCATCTACCCAGGCAGCAAATAGTAAGACAGCTTGCACAGTAACTTACTGAAAGGCGAAGGAGTTCTGTTCGATTCTTTGAACACTTGGTGAATAATGAAATATACAAATAACTTAGGATAAATTAATAACATCCTCAACACACAGAGCAATAGCACACACTTACATACTAAAGTGAGCATCACAACTGTTCATATGTCCAACCTCCAGTATACACTGTCGTCACTCAATCCAGCAAAATATTCTTTGGTCTGATTTATGGCTCCCGCTGACTCTCATTCATCCCAAAAAATGTGCTTGGCGCATGTGCATGCGTTGAATTTTTGTCAGCAACCATTTCACTTTAATGGTAATAAAGTGATTTTTTTGTAGAAGACACAAGACACTTTTGAGCACACTTGGCACATTCCTTTCAACCACGAGGACAGTGTTAGATAGATACATCAACAATAACGGAAATCAACTGGAGCAATGTGGAGAAATGATTAATTATTATAAAAACTGTCATGTCCTAAGACTATGTCCATCGCTTATAATTCTGATTTTCAGAAACATGATGCACCACAATTTAACCCTATGAGCCCGACGGACGCGAAGTGCGTCAAAAAACGCACACATTTTCTTTGTTACATTGCTCCGCTATTATTAGTCACAGCGAGATGAAACTTATATTGCAGGAAAGAGCAGAACCGGGGCTTTCCAACGACACTAGACACTTGTCTGTACGATCAAGTATGAAAATAAAATAAAATCATGAAGTTAAATCAAAGTATATCATATTTACAGTCTATATTGCTCTGCGTTCACCGGCGCATCCAGAACTCTCGCTTGAATTACTCGCAGACCACGCATCGCACAGACATGACACGCATATCAAATGAAAGAGGAGAAGCAGAGCTTTGCATTGATACCAAATCAGACGAAGTTACAAACAAATAATAATGTCATATAACTTTGGCTACCTTTACTCTCGTTTGATTTCCTCGTGAAATCGCGATCAAAAAGATATGGCACGCATGTCAGATGAAAGAGGAGAGCTAGAGCTATCCACAGATACCAAATACAACCTTCTAGGCCATAAAACAGACGAAGTGACAGCAATATAATAACTTCATTTAGCTCCACTTACCTCGTGTTTTTGTGTGGCATAATAGCCTATGTTCATAATCCAATGTTATCATGTGTTTCTCTATGGCAAGTCACGTTCAACACGGTTTTGAGATCCTAGCAAACTCCTGTATGGTATCCAATCCAAGACTCATATTGCATCCAAATTTGTTTGACAAATAAACACTTTTTGCCTTTACTTTGTTCATTGCAATGCAGTAAAACGAATAGAGAATCATCATCTGTGCACGTCATGTGTGCTACCGCAAACAAGTCATGTCAGATCAGCTAGTGTCACAAATATGGAGTGCAAAAAGTTCCAAAAAGTCATTTTTTCAGGACAGGACAGTCAGGCCTACACAACCATGCAAGTTTCGTTGAGATGTGAGCTTGCTGTGGTGAGATACACGTCAAAATGTAAGAATTTGTATAGTACGCTTTTCAAATTTTTATTATTTAAAAATTTAAATCAAATCAATGCAAGTATTTATACATGATATGGCAGATCTGGATAGCCTAGACTGTGCTGAAAAAAACAATATGTAGCATGTGTGAATGGCACTTACAATGACCAGGATAAATGCTTCTAACTAGAGGTAGTGAAAATGCCCTTAAAACAGCTTAGGGCTCATAGGGTTAAATGGTCTAGCCTGACTCTCGCCAGACCCTTGTAGTTCCGCCATGCTCCACCAGAGGCGTTTCGCTGAGCTCCACACAAGGGTCTGGACGCGAGGGCAATCCAAACCCCTGTGCCAGTGATCAAAAAATGAGCAGCCAATCAGGAGCGCCGAAGCGAGTGTTTGATTCAAATAACAATGGCGGCACGCAGCGAGGAGTCTTGTGCTGACATTGATTCTGCTATTTCAACCGTTTTGTCGAATCTATCGAGTATTCATTCTTTCAGAGAATAGTTTTGAAGACATTTATTGGTGGCAAGGATGTTTTTACTCTTCTTCCGACCGGGTTTGGCAAGAACTTGAAGAAGCCTAGCACGTCATTCAAGATAACAGGCAAGTGGTTTATCAAATCACATGCGAGGATGTTGTACAAGGACCCGCCTTCAGAAATACATCTCCTATCGAGAAGTCCCAGATCCTTGTGTGAAGCAGACAGCGAACTACAGGATCTGGCGAAAGTCAGGTTATAAATGGTCTGCCAAAAATCCATAACCATAACCAAATAATGAATGACCACTAGATGGCACCATTTTACTAAAATGGCAGTGTCTTGACTGGCCTTTACATGAGAAAAATGTTTCAGTGCCCTATAGTGCCACTTCAGACAATTATTATGAGGAATGTGTCCATAAGGTGCCCCTTAAAATGGCCTACTTAGCGTTCCCAGGGGCACAAGATACTGCCTGTATGTGAGAAAAGATGCATTGAATTGAAGTCTGTAATGTTTTTGAAGAATTAGCTTGTTTGAAATATCTGGTCAAAACAGAGTAAAACAGCCTGTCTGAATGTACACTATTCGGACCTGACTAGTTCCTGAATCTCACAACAGTGCAGTTACAAATTAGAGAGCAGAACCCAAATGCAGTGTGGTCCTGAGCAGTGCTGTTGCCATACCACACTATTGGGCTGTTTGGTAACACACTCTCAACACCTGGAGAAGTATGTGCAAGGACTTCCATGAAGTCCAGCTGTTTGGTGGTGATTCTAGATTAGCTGATCTGTGTTGTACGACCATGTGAGGTCCTCACTGATGTGACCTATGAGGAATTTAAAGGAGCCCAGCTTGTCCACTGCAGACCAGTTTCAGCATAATGGCACTACATGTTTAAAGTGTAGACTGAAACTGAACTGTTTGATGGCATCCAATCACAGGGAGATGATTTCAGTTCCCATAGCAGCATGTCACTGAGCTTGACACTTCACTTCTGAACGCTGTCTCATCACCATCAGGGATTCAGCCTATAACAGTGGTGCCATCAGGCTCGGCACACAAACTTGATGGCAGCCAGTGTTCATATTTAGTGTCTTTGAGGAGAGAAGCCCAGTGCTGACCTGTGGTCTACCAGTGAGAAAGTTGATGATCCACTTGCAGTGGAGTTTGTATGTGTGTGTGTGTGTGTGTGTGTGTGTGTGTGTGTGTGTGTGTGTGTGTGTGTGTGTGTGTGTGTGTAGGATACATAAAAAGTAATGGTAGACTCACCATCTGACGATCAGTCTATTTGAGTCTGTGAACTGGATAAATACACACTAATACACTAAGTCCCTTCCTAAGTCACTTTACTTTTACTTTGCTTTATGACGAAGCTACTCCTGAGAAATACTCTGCTTGATATACAGACTCTAAAGTATATTATTGTCTTAGTTTAGCATACTAATCTCAGTTTTGTGTCAAACCTGTGTTTTATTTTCTCATCCTTCTTAAGGTACGACTATGGAGGAGAGTTCAGGATTAAACCAGGACCAAGAAAATGTGAGTGATTTACATGGAAGTACCAACCACACCCTTTTCTCTCTCTTGTGAACCTCTCTCACACACACACTCACAAAGTCACATTCCATGAATCTCTCTCCATGGAGGAGTAGGCACAGTTAAACCAGGACTGAGGAAATGTGAGTGATTTTACTTTTCCTGAAAAAGAGCCATACACATGATTTACATGAAAGCATTGTCAGAGAGAGAGAGAGAGAGAGAGAGAGAGAGAACTACTCCCTCATGAATACAGAGTGCTCTCAGTGGGAAGCACCTTCACAGCTAAATGAAGTTCCCTTGATTAGCGCGTAGGGTGTAATACCACCCTCACCAACCCATCTGTACTGAACTTGGAGGAAAGTGTTGTGAGTGTGGAATGAAGGGGAAAGATCCGAGCAGCACAGCACAAGACTGAGGGACAAAAAGTAGAAAGAACAAAGTCACTGTGGTCTGATTTCAGACTCTGATAACAACCTTGGTGAATATTAAGCACATGTGTGTACACAGGGAATGGAGGTGAGAGATGTACAGCAGTGGACTAGTGATTGAATGGCATTCTCTGCTGCTTTACAGGTGTAGTGCTATGATGGGTCAGATCTGGTCTGTCAGGTCACTTTATTAGTACCCATAGGTAAACTAGGTTTACAGTCTAAGAGGCAGGACATCCTTAACACTTTGTAGATCACCACATGACATATTATGTACAGTACTTCCATGATGGCGTCCATTTAGACTCTTAGGTGCTGGGCAGTGATATTCTGGTACTAACATGGCTGCTAAACTACAATATATTTTGTGTGCTTACACTATAGCCAATAATTTGAACTGATTTGAACATTCTGAACATTTTTAACTTATTTGTGTCTCCTATAAAGGAAATGTAGAGAATGGCACCATGTTCATTAATGAGTTAAAACATCATGTTACAGTAGCCAGACATCAGAGAGATGACAGAGACAGGAGGAAGGAGAACTCGAGGCTTGTAGCAGCAGAACTAAGGGATGACCTCAGGGTCCTGGAGTCATGCAGGTCATGGAGTGATGGCAGATCACAGCCAATCATCCTCACAATACAATACATGATATGCTGCAGTCTACTCTTATCGTTGGCAGTGGATGCAGCGCACCAGGTAGTGATAAAGCAGGTTAGGATGGACTTCATGATGTCCATGGCAGTGTAAAAGTGCACCATCATGTGCTTTGGCAGGTTGAACATCCTCTGTTCAGCTCCCATGTCAGGTTCTGGGTGATTCTGGTGCCCAGGAAGCAGAAGGACTCCACTGTGCTAACTGGGGAGCCAGACAGGGTGATGGGGGCAGGTGAGGCTGGGCTCTTCCTGAAGTCCACAAGGGAGAAGAGTAGAGGGGAGAGAACACAGCATTGTGGGGAAACACTGCTGATGGTTAGTGGGTTGGAGGTGGCTTCTCCTGCTGCTTCCTGTCTGACAGGAAGTCTGTGATCCATCTGCAGGTGGAGTCAGGCACACTCAGCTGGGAGAGCTTGTCCTTTAGTAGGGCCTGGATGATGCTGTTGAATACAGATGTGAAGTCTGTCAGTCTGTTGGTGATTGACAATCTGTGTCACAGCAATATACATCCTGGTTGCAAGTGTGAAATTAACAGAGTAGGTAGAATTGAACAAGTAAGTAGTGACCATGGCAATGCATACAGCATAGCATATCATAAAAGAAATAAGGCAGAATGTGGGCAATAAAGACCCACAGGCCATTTAGGATTCTGACAGCTTGGGGGGGAGGTGGGGGGGGGGGCTGTCTCTGAATGGTGTGGTGTGGGTGGTAATGCTCTGGTAGCGCTTACCAGGGGAAAGCAGGAGTGAGCTGGGTGGCTGGCATCCTTATGTGTGGAGTAGATTGTTTGAAGTTAACAGAGGTCTATGGTGGTAGAATAGTGCTATATTTCAATAAGACATCCTCACAAGCATATTATATTGCATATTAATTCACATGCGTAGGTACAGCAGCGAGTGAGTAAAGAACAGCTGTTGTGTGAGACACAAAAGAACTACTGGGGGCCATACGCTCTCCAAGATGAATTCTGCTCGCTCTCTCTTGAAGTACAGCTTTGCTCGTGTGGGTTGACTTTTGATAGTTTGGGGGAGAGAACCAAGGGAAGCACTGGCCCTCTTGTGATTGGTCATTTTTCAACATGAAGTAATTTACTGCTTACTGTTTTTGTGAGTGTGTGTCTGTTTGTGTGTGCGCATATTTGCGCTTTCATGACTGTTTGTCTGTGAGTGTGTGTGATTTTCTATTTGTGTGTCCCTCTGTTTGCGTGAGTGTGTTTGTGTGTGTGTGTGTTTCCTGTTCTTCCTGCTCACTGTTGCTGCTTACTCTGTTTCTCTGTGTGTGTGTGTGTGTGTGTGTTTCCTGTTCTTCCTGCTCACTGTTGCTGCTTACTCTGTTTCTCTGTGTGTGTGTGTGTGTGTGTGTGTGCTCTAGTAGAACTTACCAGAGGGAACACTAGAGAATAGGGAGTGAGCTGGGTGGCTGGCATTCTTGATGATGGACTCAGCCCTCCTCTGACAGCGTGTGGAGCAGGGATGGAAATTAGCCACCCGCCAAATGCGTGTAGTTTTGCGCGCTGGCGGGTGAAATATGTCAACACACCCGCCACTGTGGCGGGTAAGCAACTAGGGCCTACTCTTCTTCAAGTTGTTTATTTCATCAGGATATTAGCAGTCGCCACAGAGATAAGAACACACGGCTTGTATCAATATCCTCAACATCGAAAGACAGCATGGACATGACCAGAGCCATCTCTGGACATGACGATCACAACAAACATTCTGGAACGGAGCGCCTTAGAATGTTGCCTCTCATCATTGCGTAAATGGCCATAAGAGCATAGGTTAAGGTGGCAGCTAGATAGCCTACAACCATTGACTGTATACATTTACAACGAGGCTACCGGTTAATACGTTTAGGTAGGAAATACATTGGATATATAACAGATATACCAAAACTCCGAGTCATGGTAACTAAGTTAAGCACGCAGCCAACTAAACATGACCAAGGAAAAAGTGAACGGAACAACTCAAAATGCCATACCAAGTCACTTATCTTTTCTATGACGCCAGAAATATTTCCTTACCTTCTTAGTTTTTTGAACATTCATGTTATTTATTGAAAACGTGTGTCCTCAAACGATGTGTAACGAAGCGCGCTCATTTGAATCGGTTTTGGAAGAGTTAGACTGGGGCGTTTCTTTGAAGTTTGAGCAGAAAGAAGCACTCAAGTCATTCGTTTTAAAGAATGATGTATTTGCCACTTTGCCGAATGGCTACGATTGGTCACAAATGCTGGCCTATTACGTGCAGAGGCAGTTTGAAATACAACTGTTCATCCCACCCACAGGCTTCAGCTCTGTGAATGGTCCGACCCCAGACTATACATTTCTGTATAGTTTGGCTTGCCAGGCTAGGGCAGTAATATGCTGATGCTAACACGGCTGCTAAACCATCTTGTGTGTGCTTGCACTATAGCCAATACTTTCACTGATTTGAACATTCTGAACATTTTGAACTGTATGTGTGTGTGTGTGTGTGTGTGTGTGTGTGTGTGTTGCCCCTGATCCCCTCCTGTGTGTGTGTGTGTGTGTGTGTGTGTGTGTGTGTGTGTGTGTTGCCCCTGATCCCCTCCTTTGTGTGTGTGTGTGTGTGTGTGTTTGTGTGTGTGGTGTGTTGCCCCTGATCCCCTCCTTTGTGTGTGTGTGTGTGTGTGTGTTGCCCCTGAAATTTAGAGAATTCCACTGTGTTTATAATGAGTTAAAACATCATGTTACAGTAGCCAGACATCAGAGAGGTGACAGAGACAGGAGGAAGGAGAACTTGTACAGCATGACACATGAGAGGCCCCTGGCAGCCTATTGGCTTGTAGCAGCAGATCTAATGGGATGACCTCAGGGTCCTGGAGTCATCATGCAGGTCATGGAGTGATGGAATTTAATTGAATTGAATGCCTTTATTGTCATTGTACTTTGCAATACAACGAGATTAGAGCGCTACTCCACTGGGTGCACACATACAATAAATAATCATTATAAGACATAAAAACACACAAACACATAAACACAATAAAAGAGTAAACAGAGCAATGGTCAGATACTGCAAATATAAAAGTGACACAGGTGGCTGGGTTTAGCTATTGTTTGTTTAGGGAGACTATTGCATTTGGAAAGAAGCTATTTTAAAATCTTGTGGTGCTGGATTGTATGGACCTAAAACGCCTACCAGAGGGTAACAGTTGAAACAAATGGTGGCCAGGATGAGTATTGTCCTTGATGATGTTCTTAGCTCTTGAAAGAATGTGACTGAGTGCAATATCTGACAGGGGGGGAGGGGGCAACCAATGATTTTTTCTGCATTTTTTCTGATTCTCTGTAAAGATTTTTTGTCAGCTGTAGAACATGCAGCAAACCATACAGAGATGCCGTATGACAGGATGCTCTCGATGATGGACCTGTAAAATGACACTAGCAACTTCACATTCAAGTTGTTTTTCCTCAGTATCCTGAAGAAGTGAAGGCGCTGCTGAGCTTTTTTGATAATGGCTGTGGTATTAGTTGCCCAGGAGAAACAGTCTGTGATGTGGATGCCCAGAAATTTGAATGAGTTGACTCTCTCCACACACTCACCATTTATGAGGAGGTTGGGGGGGGGGGTGTTATGTTTTCTGAAGTCAATTATGAGTTCTTTTGTTTTTGTGGTATTTAGAATGAGGTTATTGGCAGAGCACCACTCAAAGAGGTTCTGCACTTCCTGTCTGTAGGCAGACTCGTACCCGCCTGTTATAAGACCTACTATGGTAGTGTCATCTGCAAACTTTATGATAGAGTTTGTGGGGAATGTTGGTAGGCAGTCAAATGTGTAGAGTGAATAGAGAAGAGGGCTCAGCACACAGCCCTGAGGTGAGCCGGTGCTGAGTGTGATGGTGGAAGAGGGGTGGGGGCCAATTCGCACAGTCTGTGGACGGTTTGACAAAAAGTCTTTTATCCAGCTGCAGGTGGGTGAGGGGAGTCCGAGGGTCAGCAGTTTGTTGATCAGGATGTCGGGGATGATCCACAAAAAGCATCCTGACGTAGCTGTTTCTCTGTTCAAGATGGCTCAGGGCAGCGTGTAGGGTTATAGATAGGGCATCATCTGTGGATCTATTTGCCCTGTATGCAAACTGATGATTGTCCAAGGAGTGAGGGAGACTGGCTTGCACATGACAGATCATAGCCAATCATCCTCTCAATGCAACACATGATATGCTGCAGTCTGCTCTTATCATTGACAGTGGATGCAGCGCACCAGGTAGTGATAGAGCAGGTTAGGATGGACTTCATGATGGCAGTGTAAAAGTGCACCAACATGTGCTTTGGCAGGTTGAACATCCTCTGCTGAGCCTTCTTTGTTCTGGAGCTCATGTTCAGCTCCCATGTCAGGTCCTGGGTGATTCTGGTGCCCAGGAAGCAGAAGGACTCCACTGTGCTAACTGGGGAGCCAGACAGGGTGATGGGGGCAGGTGAGGCTGGGCTCTTCCTGAAGTCCACAAGGGAGAAGAGTAGAGGGGAGAGAACACAGCCTTGTGGGGAACCACTGTTGATGGTTAGAGGGTTGGAGGTGGGCTTTCACAGCTTCTCCTGCTGCTTCCTGTCAGACAGGAAGTATGTGATCCATCTGCAGGTGGAGTCAGGCACACTCAGCTGGGAGAGCTTGTCCTGTAGCAGGGCCTGGATGATGCTGTTGAATACAGAGGTGAAGTCTGTCAGTCTGTTTGTGATTGACAATCTGTGTCACAGCAATATACATCCTGGTTGCAGTACAGCAAGTGTGAAATTAACAGAGTAGGTAGAATTGTAGTAAGTAGTGACCATGGCAATGCATTCAGTATAGCATATCATAAAAGAAATGTGGCAGAATGTGGGCAATAAAGACCCACAGGCCATTTAGAATTCTGGCAGCTTGGGGGGGGGGGGGGGGGGACACTGCCTCTGAATGGTGTGGTGTGGGTGGTAATGCTCTGGTAGCTCTTACCAGGGGAAAGCAGGAGTGAGCTGGGTGGATGTCATCCTTATGTGTGGAGTAGATTGTTTGAAGTTAACAGAGGTCTATGGTGGTAGAATAGTGCCATATTTCACATGCTTAATCAGACATCCTCACAAGCATATTATATTGCATATTAATTCAAATGCGTAGATACAGCAGCGAGTGAGTAAAGAACAGCTGTTATGTGAAACACAAAACAACTACTGGGGGCCATAAGATGATTCTGCTCTCTCTCTCTTGAAGTACAGCTTTGCTCGTGTGGGTTGACTTTTGATAGTTTGGGGGAGAGAACCAAGGGAAGCACTGGCCCTCTTGTGATTGGTCATTTTTCAACATGAAGTAATTTACTGCTTACTGTTTTTGTGAGTGTGTGCGCATATTTGCGCTTTCATGACTGTTTGTGAGTGTGTGTGATTTTCTATTTGTGTGTCCCTCTGTGTGTGTGTGTGTGTGTGTGTGTGTGTGTGTGTGTGTGTGTGTGTGTGTTTCCTGTTCTTCCTGCTCACTGTTGCTGCTTACTCTGTTTCTCTGTGTGTGTGTGTGTATGTGTGTGTGTGTGTGTGTTTGTGTTCCCGTTGTTCCTGCTCACTGTGTTTGCTGCTTACTCTGTTTCTCTCTGTGTGTGTGTGTGTGTGTGTGTGTGTGTGTGTGTGTGTGTGTGTGTGTGTGTGTGTGTGTGTGTGTGTGTGTGTGTGTGTGTGTGTGTGTGTGTGTGTGTGTGTGCTCTAGTAGAACTTACCAGAGGGAAGAAGAGAGAATAGGGAGTGAGCTGGGTGGGAGGCATTCTTGATGATGGACTCAGCCCTCCTCTGACAGCGTGTGGAGGCTGCTCAGACCCAGGTCTCTTGATGGCACAACAGTGTTAAAGGCAGAGCTGTAGTCAATGAACAGCATCTTGACAGGTGTTTGTCTTGTCCTGGTGAGCTAGGGCAGTGTGCAAGGTGATGGAGATGGCTTCATCTACATATCTGTTGTGCTTAGATGCAAACTGAACTTGATCCAGGAAAAGCAGGGAGGTGTTTATTGATGTAGGCTGCAACCAGTCTCTCCAGGCACTTCATCACCACGGAGGTTAGGGCGATGGGCCGGTAGTCATTCAGGCAAGAAACAGCACTTTTCTTGGGCACTGGCACAATCAGTGTCTTTTTGAAACACACAGGCACTGTGCACCAGGACAGGGACAAGTTGAAGATGGCAGTGTAGACTTGTGACAGCTGAGTGGCGCACGTCTTGAGGACACAACACGGGATGCCATCAGCGCCGGCAGCTTTGTGAATTTTAAACCGTTTTAAAAGTTTTGCTGACTTCAGCCTGTGTCACCTGTAAGATGTCTCCTCCTACCGGGTTAGAGTCACGAGACTCAAAGCGAGTATGGAATTCATGTGTGTCTATGGCGGTTATAGTCTGTAAGACTATGTTCCTGCTTACTGTGTTTTCTACCAGAGCATGTACACACACACACACACACACACACACACACAGACACAGACACAGACACACACACACACACACACACACACACACACACACACACACACACACACACACACACACACACACACACACAAACACACACACACAGAGAAAAGAGGGAGTGACTCAGCCCTCCCCTAACATTTGGAACTGAAGAATTGTTAGATGTCTCCTCCTACTGGAAGTGTACCTTCATCCACAGGGTTAGAGTAACGAGGCTCAAAACGAGCACATCATTTATTTAGCTCGTCCGGAACCGAGTCGGGAGTAAGAGCTGGTGTCGCTTTATAGTCCATCCACTTCTACAGTCCCTTCCACAGGCGACAGAGGTCATTCTCCAACTCATTCCCATGCTCTTTATTGCTTTTATCGCTTTTATTGCATTTCATTGGAAATAACGTGGTACTCTCCCTCAGGCTCAGATAAACAGAGTTGTTTACCCAGGACTTCTGGTTGGGAAAGGATCAGACAGTATGGGACGGCACGCACAAGTCCATGCAGGTCCTGATGTAGTCCGTCATAGAATCAGTGTACTCGTCCAGCTCCGCCGAGGAGTCTTTGAACACAGACCAGTCAGTTGTGTCAAAGCAGTTCTGAAGTTCAGACTCGTGTTCTGCAGACCAGAATTAAACTTCACTCACTGCTGGTTGCTCATGGTTTAGCTCTGGTTTGTAGGCCGGCAGCAGGAGCACCGACAAATGGTGCGATTTACCAAAGTGTGTATTTGGTACAGACCCGTATGAGTCTTTCAGTGGGGTTTAGCAGTGGTCAAGGTTCCGATCGCCCCTGGTGGGACAGGTGCTGGTGGTACTTGAGAAGGTCTGTTTTCAGGTTGCAGTGATTGATGTCACCTGTTATGATGGGGATTGCTTCCTGGTGCTGACTCTCTTGATTGCAGATGTGAACATTCAGTTCAAGTGCCGCTGCAGCAGGGGCGTCTAGTGGAATGTAAACAGCTGTCAGAAGTACAGGAAACTCTCTCAGCAGGTAAAACGGACGCCATTTAATAGTCAGATACTCCACAACTGGGTAACATGACTGTGAGATCGTTTCCAGGCTCATGCACCAACACTTGT
>NC_084994.1:30528716-30561216 GCF_963854185.1 Sardina pilchardus | reverse complement strand
GACACAGCAGAGGAGAGAGAGAGAAAAGTGGGGTGAGGGGTCAGACGACTGTGATGGTGTCCACTCCTGCAGGGCTCACCTGCACCTGTTGAGGCCGTTGGGGTTCATCAGTGAGAAACAGAAAAGGCTCTTTCATGGGCCACTGTGGGACAGCATTGCAGCCGTGTTGGAAGATAAACAAACATGTCAACACCATTTGTTTTATCTTCTTTGTTTTGTTACTGTGCTAATCATAGACATGATTTAGGCTTGACAATATATGTACTGTATGTATGTCTATGGTGCTAATGACGTATTGAGTGGCTGCACACCACACTATTAGATTCAGATCCTCATGCACTTAAAGAGATGCTATTTCAAGATGCTTTAGAGATGGACAATCTCCTCGGGAACTGATAAAAAAAAAAGACCTCTTGGCACCTCACCCTTAGAAATGTGTACCCACCCACACAGCTGCTGAACATGTTCAATAGTCTTCAGTCACTGGTCCAGACACCTGCGGCTAACCTCGTCCATCCTCCCGGACAAGGAGAGGCTCCCCCTCCTGGACGCTCCGGTGTCCACTTGGGCCAAGGGACAGCGTCTCTCCATCACCGCTACGAGGCCACACAGAGAGACGCCGCAGCCCTCCGGTCCCTGCTGCCCTGCAGAGCAGCTCCAGCGACGCAGACTGCGGTCCAGCCCTCTGGGAGTCGCCCCATCGCCCACCATCTGCCCATTGGACTCCTACATGCCTTTCCCCTGACCGCGCTCATCCCAGTACTGCTGAACAGAGCTCGTGCACAAGCTCATTCGGTGATACTGAGCGCCCCCTACAGGCCACATGTGTACCACACCCCAGCGGTACGGTCAGTCAGTGAGTGCCCCCTACAGGCCACATGTGTACCACACACCCCAGCGGTACGGTCAGTCAGTGAGTGCCCCCTACAGGCCACATGTGTACCACACCCCAGCGGTACGGTCAGTCAGTGAGTGCCCCCTACAGGCCACATGTGTACCACACAACCCAGCGGTACGGTCAGTCAGTGAGTGCCCCCTACAGGCCACATGTGTACTACACCCCAGCGGTACGGTCAGTCAGTGAGTGCCCCCTACAGGTCTCTTGTGTACCACACACCCCAGCGGTACGATCAGTCAGTGAGTGTCCTGCTCTCCCAGTCTCGTGTCTGTGAGTAGCCCTCCTGTGACGGCGAGCTGCTGTCCATTTGATGCCGTGTGTTACTGCTGCTGGACACTAGTACACGCCACTAGTGGGCGCTGTGGTATACATGTGTTACCATTGGTTAACGTTGACTGATCTCGACTAAAAGAGAACGTGTGGTTATTATAATCTCGGTTCTCTGGAGGGAAACATGAGACTTTATCCGTCTCCAGCCTAATTGGCTCTGTGGACCTGGTCCATTGGATCACTTCAGAATGCCTACTGAGGGCCAGTTTCTGGAGGTGTAGTCAGAGTACTACACACAGTGGAGTTTCTCTGTGTGTGTGTTTGTGTGTGTGTGTGTGGTATGTATGTTTCTGGAGGTGTAGTCATGTAAAGGCAGTGGCCTGTGTGTGTCCTCTGCTATTCTGGGAGAAACCATCGTGCACCGGAACCCCAGGAGGAGCAACACACAGGGCCTCTTAGCACACAATTAACAATCACTGCACTTACAGCAGAATCATATACTGTCTGCATTACGCTCTGTACTGTCTCCATGTGTTTGCTTCTATGAGGAGAACGAGGAAATGGAGGCAGCACAAATAAGGACCAATGTGATCTAGTGAACTGCTCACACATGCAGATAGAACACGTGTGTAAAACTTCTGCTGATAATCTTAATCTGCACAAACCTGGGTGAATCTGCTGGTGCAGTTATGACAATCGAGGAGACGACCTTGGACCTGTGCAGCGGGTTACCACGACAGCAGCTTGATCATTTACAGAATGATGTGCTTTAGAGACGTCCTGCTTGTGGAGATTCAATTACTCCCACACCATCTTCAGAAAAGAACCACTTGAGAGCTTCAGAGAATAATAATGTGTCAAATATTAATTTACCTCATGTTTCATAAAATTCACCATTTATTTTACAGGACATCGGAAACATAATATTGTGCAAATCTCATGATTACTCTGTTGTACCCTTCAAATGACGAAAAGTCATGAAACATGAAGCAAAACAAAAAAAGTGAAACCATATATTTTATGATGTTACTGTAAACATTGCTTGGGGTGAAATTGAAAATAACCACTTAAGAGCTTCAGAGAACCTCCTGCCTTCTGAAATACTGTACATGAGTGCAGAAAAGGGGGAGGACCAAACAGGCGACATACACCTTGTGATGTTGAAATACTGAAGAGGATGAAACAAGCAGGCCGTAGGCTGTAATGGTGTCCATTGTACTGCATTGTACTGGTCTGTATGGGGCTTTTACCTACTGTATGTCCCCAAGGTATATGTTCCCCAGTTTTTAACTGGCACATGCTCCCCTGCCATATGCAGTCCCACTCTGTGTCCCACTCAAACTTGATCTGTGGGAATGTAAGACCCTGGGGAGATTCACTCCCATATGCAGTGTGGTCAGATGAAGTACTGTGCTGTGGGCGGTGACAACACCAATGGAGGATGGACTCATCTGTCTTTCTCTCTGACCTCACTCACATACATTTTAAATTCTTTATTTGGATTAGAAGATAAGCATGTATCATGGCATAATCCTAATTGAATAGAAAGGTGTACAACAGTGGCCAATAATCCAGTCCATTATGCACATTATTAAGGGTAAAGGTGGCACCTACGCCTCCATACGTAGAGGCTACCAATTACTGCTGATACAGAGCAATATTTTGTCTATTTTTGGCCTTGTTCTTATGTAGTCCACAGATCTGCAGGCCCCATTCACAAAAAAAAGCGCACACATGCACACCCTCTTTTACATACACTATATTGCCAAAAGTATTCGCTCATCTGCCTTGACTCACATATGAACTTCGGTCACCCCATCCCTAATCCATAGGGTTTATTATGACGTCGGCCTGTCACAGCTTCAACTCTTCTGGGAAGACTTTCCACAAGGTTTAGGAGTGTGTTTATGGGATTTTTTGACCATTCTTTCAGATGCACATTTGTGAGGTCACACACTGATGTTGGATGAGGTGACTGGCTCCCACTCTAATTCATCCCGACGGTGTTATATTGGGTTGAGGTCAGGACTCTGTGCAGGCCAGTCAAGTTCATACACACCAAACAATGTCATCCATGCCTTTACGGACCTTGCTTTGTGCACTGGTGCACAGTCATGTTGGAATAGAAAGGGGCCATCCTCGAGCTGGGCTTGGTCCCTTAGTTCCAGTGAAAGGAACTCTGAATGCTTAACCAAGAGATTTTGGACAATTCCATGCTCCCAACTTCGTGGGAAGTTTGGGGATGGCCACTTCCTGTTCCAACATGATGGTGCACCATGGATTAAGGATGGGATGTGACGGAAGTTCATATGTGAGTCAAGACAGGTGAGCAAATACTTTTGGCAATATAGTGTACATAAAAGTTGCAGTAGGGGGATGGAGTAGACGATGGAAACATTGTGATTTATATTTGCGGAGAGAATGTGCAGGACTGAGCGGCGGTCATATTGTGTACCGCTTTGTGGTACATCTAGTTTTATTCCTCTTCTTCTTCAAACACACACTTCTTATCTCCCCTTCTCTATCCCTCTCTGTTATTCAATTTTTATATTTTCAGGTCCCCCTGTTCACCTGTCCCCTGTGCTGATCTCCTGTTCACCTGTCCCCTCTGCTGCAGGGAGCATCTCCTGTTCACCTGTCCCCTGTGCTGCATCTCCTGCTCACCTGTCCCCTGTGCTGATCTCCTGTTCACCTGTCCCCTGTGCTGCATCTCCTGTTCACCTGTCCCCTGTGCTGATCTCCTGTTCACCTGTCCCCTCTGTTGACCTCCTGTTCACCTGTCCCCTGTGCTGTATCTCCTGCTCACCTGTCCCCTGTGCTGATCTCCTGTTCACCTGTCCCCTGTGCTGATCTCCTGCTCACCTGTTCCCTGTGCTGATCTCCTGCTCACCTGTCCTCCTGTTCACCTGTCCCCTGTGCTGATCTCCTGTTCACCTGTTCCCTGTGCTGATCTCCTGCTCACCTGTCCCCTCTGCTGATTTCCTGTTCACCTGTCCCCTGTGCTGATCTCCTGTTCACCTGTCCTGCTCACCTGTTCCCTGTGCTGATCTCCTGCTCACCTGTCCCCTGTGCTGATTTCCTGTTCACCTGTCCCCTGTGCTGCATCTGCTGCTCTGCCTCCTGCTGCTCTCCTGCCCCTTAGAGGAGCTCTAGGCGGCTGGTTCCAAACAGCCACATTAACTGCTCTCAGGTCAGCTTCTTCAGCGATACGCAGGTCCCAGTGCCCCTGCCAACTGGTATGGAGCATGGAAACAATCTGTCGGGGAAATGGACAAAGTCACAGGTGAGTTTTATGGTGATAAGTGAGAATTATTATTGTTTAATTAATGTGTCGTCCACGAACTGTGAGCATGCAATCAAATTGTCATTTTGGGCATCCACACATCTGACTCACAGTTGATGTTTATGCTCAGTGTGATCTGGAAACAGTATCAATCTGGTGAGTGCATTCTAAACCGATTCAGTCTTTCAGAAAGATGAAGTCTCAAAGAATACTGCCAGACTTTGGCGCTGTTGTTCCCATAAGGAACACTAGGTGGCAGCACATCATTAAGACTACGTGAGCTGAGAATTATAAGGTTCTATCTCCATTTTGGTCGAAATTGAGTTTTTGACATCATCTGATCCATTAGGTGCTTATTAATGCCTGTGTGGTGTTATTTTTGTAAAAAGAAAAAAAAAAGTTAATTATTAGCAAAATAAAAAGGTACTACAGTACAGTTTTGCTAGCTATGTAAAAATTTGATGCTCAATATCTCAGAACTACCCTAAACGGAGATAGAACCTTATAATTCTAAGCTCACGACTACGCATGTGATGGGAGGAGCAAGGTGAGTTTTTATTACCTGTCGTGTGTTTTACAGAAATGGTATCAATGGTATCAGGAAGTGTACAAACATAAAATATTTCACCTTGAGTAAAGCCTAACACAACATGGTAACACTGGTAACACTACTAGTGGAGCTGGCAGCTAGCCTGGCAAGCCAAACTAAATACATTTTTGCCGCTAGGGTGTGTCTAGATTTCTAGGTGACAGCACTAATGCTGTTTAAATCACACACAGAATGTTAAACAGCGTGTTCGCACCCTTTATGAAGAAGTGCTAAAGGTCATTCATAAGCCTTTGGCTTCTCAGGACATATCTATTTGTATTGAGTAGGTGATGCATTCTTATTCTCATGGAGAAAGTGATACAGCCTCATGACTTCTCCGACTGTACATGCTGTTTTTAAAGTGACGTATCACCACTATCTATGTCTTTGGTTCTGTGAGCATGAGGAAACATGGCCACACAAGGCCATACATGTAGATATATAATAACTTTGACTTCTGACAATTCTTATTGTACATAAAACTAGATTGTGTCGGTGCACTTAGTTATAAAACAGTTGAGGAGACGACTTAACAGATATAGCCTAACTAACCTATTCATGGGTGTCACCAGGTCCCTTTCCACAGGTGGGTTAGTCAAGCACCATCCAGTCTGCATTCATAATCAAGGTGTGTGACTGTATACACCTCTGGAAAGGGACCTGATGAAACCATGATTAGCATAGATAGACTACGGACAAGTAGCCTGATTACCATCGACTTTCAAAGGCTCTGCGAGACTTTAGTCTGACCAACAGCCTGTGCTAACACGGTTTCTTGCCAGCACTGGTTGACCCGCCTCCTTTAAGTGCCTCGGTTTGCTACTGGTAGATGTCAGAAAGTGGATTGCCGAGTTTAAACCAATAACAACACTCTTTCCGCTGCCTTGAACACGCCTCTACCCAGAGCCGTTGGAGCTGCTCAAAGTTGATTGGTTCTCGACCAAAGGGGGCAGTTCCGCAGATTTCGGGAACTCAGAAATCCTTCTCAATGAGCAGTTGACCAGACCAGCAGCAAAAGCCTGAAGGCGTTGCGTCACTGGGAGGGCGTGCCAGGCTAACGGACAAGGACTACGGTAAAGGGGGAGGTCATGTGATAAACGCGGAAGAGGTGAAAACGAAAGTAAATCTGAGAGTCTGAAAAAAAAACTAGATTGCCTATTGGATCGTTTCTATCGGGTTTTATGAAGGTACGTGAGAGTAATAAATTACATTTAAGGTTGGTTGCTATTTTTGAGGTGATACTGTATATGATCTTGTGAACTGAAGATTGAAGACTAATTTTGAGGGTTCAAGAGACGCCAGTTTGATGCGTTTGAGAAATGACGCACTTTAATTTGTTGCTACTTTTACAATAGCCTACTTTTCCCTAACTTAACTCGAATTTGCTTTGGCGTAGGCTACAAGTAAAAGTGAAGAGAAGAGAAGAGGCGTATGCTGTCTAATGGTGTTTTCACACCGACAGCCTTTAGTCCGTTTTAATCAAGTGTGTTTGCGCCCTTGTTCCGGTTTGTTCGCGTCGCTGGGAATCTATCGAACTCTGTTGCGCTCCAGCTGCTGAGAGAGCAAATCTGTGATGGACAGGTCTAACGGTCTACTTGTAAATAATGTGTTATGGGAGTTAGGTTCACTGAATTGTGGATACAATTTGGTAAAATGATTTCCTGTTCAGTTCCAAAAGAAATGGCAATTCGCGCAGCTGGCATGCGAGGTTGGTCCTGATCGGTGGGCAAAAGGGGAGTCAGCGGCTACATGGGAACTTTTTTTTAAAGAAGCGGAGAGACAGGCTACTAACAACAATCTAAAGTCAAGGTCAGAATGGCTGTCAAAAAGGAGGGCAGGGTGATCCATTTTCCATAATGCTCCATCTGATCAAAAAAATGTTAAGACAACGAGTAAGCACACACACACACACACACACACACACACACACACACACACAGAGAGAGAGAGAGAGAGAGAGAGAGAGAGAGAGAGAGAGAGAGAGAGAGAGAGGTTGTGGTTCTATGACTGTGCTTTCATTTTGTGCATATGGTCACATTGTCTGTGCATGTAGTCACGTAGCTCTGACAGCTACAGTAGTTCCATGTTCCCTCTTCTCAAGGTTTTTTTTTATATATATATATCATATGACTTGTAGATTTGTAGCCTATTTACGTGAACCAACAGTGTATTCTGTAAAAACACATTAGAGGTGAGATATGTTAAAATGTGTTCATATAGGGGTAGACTGAGTACATTTGAGACATGTGTACAGTTGGGACACCTTAAATATCTTGCCTGCAAACCAAGCCTGATCTATGATTTTTGCTATACATGTGTGTTAGTGCCCTCTTTAATCATGGGAAATTTGGACACTGTGCATATCTCCTGTCCAAAGATATTGGCAAAAGTATTTTTACCATAGTGAGAATTTCACTTAACCATGTTCCTTCCACAGTGAATATCGTATTACTCCAATGTGACTGTTAGACTTTTCTTACATCATTGCAAAGGTCATTCTGTGCTCTACAAACTGACATATTTCATGACATCCTTTCATGCAAGGTTGTAGCATTATTTAGAAAAATGTGCAAGATGGTAGTAAGGGTACAGTTGACACACATTGTCTCAACTGTACCCGGGATAAAATCCCATTGGATTGCATGATGTTTATTTGTGCATATTATGATGGCATTTAGCCTATATAGAAGTGTCAATAAAATGAAAGTTTTTGATATTTAAACTATGTATTATTAATGAATATAGTTTATAACATGAAGACTTTAAGGATTACATCATAATTTGAAAATTAGCCATGATAAAACCAAGAAAAAAAGATATTTTCAGCTTTAAACATTTGTCCCTGCTTTATGTCTATCTGATGCCAATTTAGATAAAAAGAAAAATGGATTAAAATAAAAAGAAACACTCAGATTACAATTTTTAAAAGTTTGCTACAATTGCAGTGAATGCTAGTCAGCCTTCCAGCATTATGAATGGGCGTCTCAACTGTACGATGCTACTGTCTCAACTGTACTCATGTAATTATATATATGGGTACGGTTGAGACAAAATGCCACCTTGTGTTTATGAGTTAATTGTGAAAAATCTAAACAACTTACGGATATATACTTTGGGTTTCATTTTAGTGCACAGATCAAATATATACAGTACCTGGTAAAAACACAGTTATTTGCAGTGGCTTTTTACAGTCAAACGTTCAAGTGGTAATGGGGAAAGCAAAAACTGTCTCAACTGTACTCAGCCTACCCCTACAGTATGCCCCCAGGGTCCCAGAGTGTAGCACTGCTGGACATGCTTTTCAGAAAGGCTTTCAGAACATGTTTGATGATGGTGGAGGTTATTGTGCAATGTTTATAACAATATCAGTGGTATTAAATCAATGACTCAGGGTGTTGATAAATGTATATATTGTGAATGTGGATAATGCAGTGTGATTGTTTAATTAATAGTTGCAATTGGCAAATAAACTCTTTTGAGAGGTAGATAAACTCTAACAAGAGGAGGATATACTCTATTTCTGAAATTTCAGAGGTGGATAAACTGTGTTCACTTGCGTTTAGTCTCCACTACATCCTTGCCCGTGAGCGTTTAAGGGGGGTTCACATACTGTACAGCACAAGCGTCAGTCCTGTGCTATGAAACCCATTGTTGTCAAGAACTGGCCTGCCACAGCAGTGGCGGTTCTAGACTGAATTACTCCCCAGGCGAGATCCTCCACGAGCGCCCCCATGAGTGTTTTTTGACGCACTTTGCGTCAGTCGGGCTCATAGGGTTAAGCGCTCGTGCCGCCCCATACAAGATGCCGCCCCAGGCGACCGCCCGGTTCGCCCGTACCTAAAACCGCCACTGTGCCACAGAGCTGAACAAAGCGCAACACAAGTGCCATTTTGCCGCTTAGCTGCTCTTGCGTGGCCGCAGTCAAAGTTGAACCATATTGAGCTTTGACCACAGTGCACTGTAAATCATACAGTAGGTCTTTTAAATTGAGCCCAGCGGCAACCACAACCACAATCTTTGGGACATTACAGCAACCAAGAGCAACCTAGCGGTGAGCGCAGCACATTCCGCGTACAATTAGAACCCCCCTTAACAGGTGCAACAATTCGAAACCCCCATGTTATTTTCCTATAGAAAAATCGCAAGGTACCGGATCTTAAAGATGCCAACTGTTGTAGGTGAACTTCAGAGGTCTGTGTTCATGTTCCTCTGTACTTCCTCTTACTTGTCATTCCAGTGCTTCCCCTTCTTCTGTGAAGAGCTAAGACTTCTGTTATTGGTGGAGAAGAAATGGACCCACAGATCTGATTGGTCTGCACAGCTGATAAAACAGCTGATAAAAGTGAGCACTTCATGAGGAACCTTTCATCAGACATATTTTGCCCACCGACTCTTCCTAAAGAGGGCCACACAAATGCCTATATGCCTTCCTGTCTTTTCCTCTTTCTTTCTCTCTTCTCTTCCTTTAGTTAATGTGTTGATTGATTGATTGATTTATTGATTATTGATTAGGATGGATCACCCTCAAGAGGGTGAGGATGCTGTCAGTAGAAATCAGACAGACAGTGCAGCATGTGCCGTGCCCCTGAAGGATGAGGAGTCCGTTACTGATGGACAAGGACTACACAGTGCTGGGTGAGTTCACCAAAGTCCACACTAACACACACAGAGACAATACAATCTTTGGTGATGGTCAAGTGTGACTAATGTAAAAACTTCAAACTTCAAATCAACTCTTTGTTTTCTTGACTTTCTTCATTACCAGACCACAGACACACAGACCAGTGTCTCCAGTACCCAGCTGTGTTTCTATGAAGAGTGACCAGTCCATGGGGCAGCCTTTCCATTTCAGCAGTGAAGCGCCACAGCCTGATACCAAGTGAGATATTATAACATTTAACATGTAGCAGCAGGTTTAATATTTAGAGATGTAGTACATTTGATATAAAACAGCCTTAGATTTCATCAGCACTACGGATCATTTGTTTTGTGACAAGTGAAGCACTGACCACATTGTGTTAACATGTATTTCATTTTGTCCCTGTGGGCCGGTTTCCCGAAGCCTTCTTAACGCTACGTAGTTCGTAA
The DNA here is from genome assembly GCF_963854185.1 of Sardina pilchardus. NCBI lineage: Eukaryota > Metazoa > Chordata > Actinopteri > Clupeiformes > Clupeidae > Sardina > Sardina pilchardus. Next base: position 30,551,088 of record NC_084994.1, on the reverse strand, counting down.
CCTCTATCTTAAGCTCTACCTTAAGTACCTCACGCATTTCCCGAAAGCTTCTTTGCTACAAATGTCTTTCGCACGTCGTTCGTTGGTAAGAGTGGTCTGGAGCACTCTTAGATCTCTCTTAGCTGCACCTTAGCAATGTTTCGACTCGCGACGCTAGTCGCCGCCACTGTACCCAACAGCAATTTCTGTTATGCATGCAACTCATATGATACAAAATCACTATTTTGGTTCGCCAATGATTTTATGTAAGTATGCTAATTTAGAAAATAGTTTCTGGGAATGTTTTCATACGAATATGAAACGTGCACGCATTTGAAAATAATTAAAAGCGCTTTGTTCTTTGCTTTCCCCCACCGTCCTACAATGTTAGGCCTAATGTGCGGGCTTGCTGTCATGTTTAATGTTAACCAAAGACACACAATACTGAATAAGGATGTTGGTCAATCGGCTGTGATTTAAAAAAAAGTCTACATAGCCTTTTTCAACTAGAAAAGCACAAACCTCCCCCAAGCAAACACATGTAGCCTACGCCTCCTGCATCCAGACGGTGATACGAATCACTCACAAAATTAAATAGTTTCTTCCTTGGGTCATTTCAGATATTCCATGGAAATTTAATCGAAATCCATCTTTAACTTTTAGAGTTAGCCTATCTTGCAAACAAACGGACAAACAAACAAACAAACAAACAAACTAGAAAAGCACTCAGAGAGCGCAGACCTCTGCTTTCAAACATGAAGCGTTTGAATCTTTTTATCCATGCGGGAAACAAAATAACACACCAACAAACAAACCCAGATGAATAAGTTCATCCACCTTGAAGTTGCGTGAATGTTGTGGGGGCGATAGGCTATTATAAGCAATGTTTTTGGTGCAAAGAACGCTTTCATAAGTCTGTCAAGCCTCCGCGTGAAATAAAAAATTGATTTCTGAGCAATCGATGTCACCTAATTCAGCACCTTCATGGTGCCTTATACGTCGGACGTAAGGAGCTTTTCATAAGAAGACTCCTAAGTGATAGTTCGGGAACCACGACTATAAAGGTAAACAACTTTGGTAAGTTATACCTTTGGAGTCTTCGTAGCTTGCTAAGAGTGAACGTTATCGGGAAACCGGCCCCTGGTTTGTCTAAACGAATGTACACTGGAGATTCCATTTAAATGACACAAAAGCTGGACCAGTTTAGGAGACACACACACACACACACACACACACACACACACACACACACACACACACACACACACATACACTCACTCACTCACTCACTCACTCACTCACACACACACACACACACACACACACACACACACACACACACACACACACACACACACACACACACACACACACACACACACACACACACACACAGTCTGCAGTGACAGTAATCAGAGATTGGTAGTGCTTTTCAATAGTGTGATTCTTCTTAAATCAGATAAAAGGCTCATGAGATTTCAAACCGTTTAACTTTTTTTCTCCTTCTGAGAAATGTGAGAATATTGGGTGTGTTCCAGGGAAAGTGTTTGGAACGTGTTCCACAAATATACCACACAAATGCACATCACTGATAGCACTGATGAAGTACATCTCTAATCCGTAACATGATTCGGATTATTAGGATGGGTGACAGAAAGCAGTCAGCTGGCCCAGATGACCAAACAAACAAGATGATGCCTGGTAAGATAACATAGTTTTGTAAACTGGGAACATATTTGAATGCACATATTCACCTGGGGCCTCATTTATAAACGATGTGTACGCACAAAAGAATGCGTACGCCTCATTCTACGCAAGCTTTGGTATTTATAAAAGGTGAACTTGACCGTAAAATGTGCGCACCTCCACGCAAGCTCTGACCCATGCGTACGCACAAAAAAAGGAAAAGCAGAAAGTGCGACCTCAGGAGGAAACAGGTACAACGACCCGAAATTGGTTCAATAATCGAAGTTTAACATAAACATAACATCGCGCAATGATGCGCATCAAAGACATAACTGCCATAACCTAATCCTCTTTAAAATCTAAAACGTAGTTGATTGTTGTTTTGTGCGCCCGTCAAAAAATCCATCTTATTTGAGGCAAGAAAGATATGTTGATAGGCTATACACATTGTATGTTTTGTGTTAATTATCCACTTATGGCTTTCGTGCATGTTGTGATGTTTGTCAATACAGTTTTTTACAATCACTTTGCTACTATTTTCAGAACCTTGATGTCATTTTTCAAAACTCTAGACACAAAACTCAAAACGGTTATCACTTCTAACACAGGCTGTCTAATGTTCAAAACATTGGATTTTGCATTCACATCTTGGAAGAAATATTGCACTTGCACAATCATTGGTTCAAAAAACAAATTTACTGTGAAATACCACTGAAACATAACTATAAATCACCCGCACACAAGCAACCGATAGTTTCATTGTGTCATTGTTCGTACAATCATTAGATATTGTAGAACAAACTAGGTGATACAGGTTTCATTATCCTCACATCCTGTGTAAATCCTAAAATAATTTGTAACAGTTTTTCGACCATTTCTAAACATTCAACCCTTTACTCATTCAAGTTATGTTGTAGGTGACAGTGGATATCCGCTGACACGGTGGCTGCTCATGCCATTTATGAACCCACAAACGGTCAATGAAGTTGCGTTTTTTGTCTTTCCCGCTACTTTCGGCATGTTGTCCACAGACATCAATATTCATTAAGGGCGTTTTGCTGAATATTTATGGGCAATTATGGGTGTTTCTTGAGGTACGCACAGGGAAATTGGCGTGGAACGTGCATGCGCACGGTTTTATAAATCAGAATATTTATGTGCGCACGCACTTCCTGAGTTTTGTGCGCACGCCATCTTTTGGCGTACATCCTGCGCAAATTTTTATAAATGAGGCCCCTGGGGCCTCATGTACAAAGACTTGCGTGGAATTCTTACTAAAACATTGCGTACGCGAAAATCTGGAAAGAAGCGTACACACGAAAAAATTCGGATGTATGAAACCATGCGTATGCAGCAATCCACGCAGCTTTCCTTTGTACATCCCAAATAACGTGAAATTAAGCGCACATGCACAATCATTATACTCCACCCTCTCTCCTCCCTCAATCACACTCATTTTAATATGCTAACTAGAAGGCCACTCGAAAACTCAGACATCCGCGAAGGCAAAATGGCTTATCCCACAATATTAATAAGAGTAAATAATAATTTGTGGATCCATCCGTTCTTGAACTTGCTACAAAATGTAATAATTTATATAATCAAATCGAAAAAGTTTTAAAAGTTTACTAACAGCGACTGCGAGGTAGAAGTGCTCTTATCAGACAACATGGTAAAGACACAGTAGCCTACGTCTTTATCATCTGTAATTAATACTGTAACAAAACAAAAAACAGTAGAGGCAGAGCGTGGCATTGGCTACAAGGGTCAGAGACCGTGGCAGATTCATTGGTCAGTCTGCAAGTGACAAGGTTCACATAACGCGGTTTGGTGGGCATTTCAAGCATTACAAAATAACTGCAATAATTAAAAGGTCATTAAATCACTCGTGTCCGAGTAAGAACACGCATCGCGCACCCATAGTAGAAGTTTATCCAGGCTTTGCCACGATGATTTCTGGATCATATTCCTATATTTTGCACAAGTGTGACAACAATAATGTGAATGCTTAGGCCTACTTCGAGGAAAGTCAAAGTAACCTATGCAGTCAGTCAGGGAAATTGCTTCAATTCGCACTAAGCTATTCACGCGGATCATCTTGTCCCATTTGTATTTTAATTGTTTTACTGAAAACTGTCGGAAATATGTGAAAACACCCGGAAAATGTTTTAGACATAGACATATGCGTGAAGCCGACCACATTCATCGCAGATTTCGAGGAAGGAAAGCTCTTCGAAATCTGAAATGTTTGATAAGCAAGTGAAAAAAATATAGGCACTATCTCTATACGTTTCATACCTAATTCTTGATATCCTCTGATAAGACTACAGTTTTAATTGCAGATATAGGCTGTTGCATAGTTTGGTAGGCTAGTATTAACGCATGTTGCATGGCCAATAATCTAGAAACATATGCCTATTTCGAAGTGCTATTTTGAATAGCCCACATTTCACAATATGCGGTGCAAATAAAGGCCTTGATTCTTGATCAACTAATGTTGTTGCGCTGCATTGCCTCTATGTGTCGCCAACTGACGATACACACTGGAAATGTGCGTACCCCAGGCATGAAGCTTGCGTGGAGGACCGCACATTCTCACGTTCAAGTCAGTCTTTGTACATCCGGACGTGAGCGTGAGAGTTTGCGTACGCAGCATTTTTGTGCGTACGCAAGCTTTGTACATGAGGCCCCAGGTCTTGACCTCAGTGCTCTACACAAGATAACTGACTGATGTGTATTTGTGCAGTGGGCAGAGGGAGCAACACACTTCAACCTTCAGTAATCCGCCAATGCATGCGAGAAACACTGGACGACCTGACTGATGAGTGCCTCAAAAGATTCAAGCATGTTTTACGGGATAATTATGAAATCCCATGGGGTAAGCTGGAGAAAGCTGACAGGGATGACATAGTGGAACAACTGGTAAATTACTGTGCTGAAGACTCGACTGAGGTCATGCTGAAGATCTTAAGGATCATGAAAAACAACCAGCTGGTCACAGACTTGGAGAGGAAATTAGGCAAAGGTAATAGGTAAAATGAGTAAAATGGACACATTAGCTTGATAAATAAATATCAAGCTTCTCATATATTGTGCTTCTGTAGTAATTTAATTATTTCTCTCTTCCCACCAGTGAATGCAAGACCTCAAAATAAAGGTAAGTGTTCAAACGGTAAGCTACACACATTAAGATAAAAATCTTGCCATCCATTAATTTTCTTCCCTTTACTATGTCATCTCCACTCCAGCAGAGGAAAAATCTTCATTTAAGCATCACCTTCAGTCCATCTCAAAAAAGAGGTGTTTCCTTGTACGTCAAGAGCTAGGCGATGAAAAACTACAAGACATCTACACTGACCTTTGCGTTGTAGAAGGACGCTCTGGAGAGGTCAACAGTGCACATGAAGTGTCAACAATTCACTTGAAACAAATTGAGACAAGGACATTCGTTGGGACCAAGAACAAAGTCAAGTTGTCAAACATATTCTCTGACCATTTCTATGCAGATGAACCTGTCACAAAGGTCTTGACTATGGGAATAGCCGGAGTGGGGAAAAGTGTTGCCGTGCAAAAGTTTGTGTTGGACTGGGCAGAAGACAGAGAGAATAAAAAAATAGAGTTGACTTTTGTTCTTCCATTTCGAGAGCTCAACTTGTACAAAGACGAGGTCCATAGCCTCTTTGACCTTCTTGTTAAATTTTACCCAGACCTTGAAGATTTGAGAGAATCCATTGACTTAAAAGGGACCGCAGTTCTTTTTGTATTTGATGGTTTAGATGAAAGCAGACTTGAGCTAAACTTCAGCAAGCAGATATGTGACCCAGAGGAAAAAGCATCAGTTGCCGTGTTAACAACAAGTCTAATAACTGGTAAACTGGTGCCTTCTGCACTCATCTGGGTAACAACGAGACCAGCTGCAGCCAACAAGGATTTGTGTGACCTTTTCGACTTGGTGACAGAGATCCAAGGTTTCAGTGAAAGCCACAGAGAGGAGTATTTTAAGAAGGTAATTCCAGAGAAAGCAGAACAAATTATAGCACATGTGAAATCAAAGAAAAGTCTCTACATAATGTGTCACATCCCAGTGTTCTGTCGGATCACAGCAGTGGTGCTTGGAGGAAAGGAAAAAGAGAAAAGAGTCTCCGACCAGGAAATGCCCAAAACGTTGACTGAAATGTACGCACAATTCAGTGTCTTTCAGATCACCAGAATGAAGAAATACCAAGAGGAGGAGATGAGCCCAGAGGAAAAAGGGCAGCTTCTTGTTAAACTTGGGAAACTAGCATTCAAACATCTGGAGAGTGGCACTCTGATATTCTATGAGAAGGATCTGACAGAATGTGAGATTGATGTAAATACAGGAGCATTGGAGGCTGGACTTTGTACGAAGATCTTCAAAAAAGAAAGTGCTATAAGTGGAAAGAGCATATTCAGCTTTGTGCACCTGAGTGTACAGGAATTTCTGGCAGCTCTTTACTTGCTCCATACACATGCAATTGACCAGGCGAATCTATTCATCAAGACTCCTTGGGAGAAGCTCAGATGGGTATTCAGAAAATCAAGGTTCGACCTGTACAAGATATCTTTGAAGAGAGCCTTACTAAGTGAAAATGGACAATTGGATCTTTGTGTGCGCTTCCTTCTTGGACTGGCTCCAATGTTGGAGCCTGAAGTCAGGTTCCCCCTGAATGATGTTCTGCCATGTTTGGGTGTCAGACACCTGAGCAAAAAGAAGACAGTGGAATACATCAAGAAAAAGATCAGCAAAAACATCCCACTGGAACGGATGATCAACCTTTTTCACTGTCTGAATGAACTTGGAGATGATTCACTGGTTGAGGAGATCAACAGGTAATCAACAAGATACTTTTTATTGATACTGTATCTATATTAATTGAAGTGCATAAGATGCTGATCTCAGATATTTGTCTGGGATGTTGAGATTGAGTTTGCTAATGTGGACCAAAAGCTATTGATAGAAAGCTAGAATTGATATTAATCACATTTAAAGCATTGTATAGTGAGAAAATAACTTGCTGACCCCCACTGATTTGAGATATATTCAGACATGTTCAAATACCGGTATGCATCTCTTCTGTTACACAGATACATGAGCTCAGCAGGCGAGGAGAAGAAACTGACTCCAGCCCAGTGTTCAGCTCTGGCGTACCTGCTGCTGATGTCAGCTGAAGAGCTGGAGGAGTTTGATCTGAAGAAATACCTGAGATCAGAGGAAGGACTCCACAGAATGCTCCCTGTAGTCAATGTCTCTAGGAGGGTTTGGTGAGTGAATTCTTTTTCTTACACTGATAACTTTGAGCATTACAGTAATGTTTTGACACATTGTGGGTCCTAAATTGAATGAAGGGCCAAGTCTAATTTAAGCTAATTTAATAACCGAGGAAAATCTATTGGCAAATACAGTATAACGCCTTGGGTAAAAACCCTAACAACAAACACTGATGAGTCAGATCACTTCTCCCATATGTCATTTGATAGCTACTGTATAGTTCATGCATGAGAACTTGGCCTTTTGATAGCCTGCTCGTTGCCCACCATTTAAATGGATAGTTTCAGAGGTGTTTTTTCCCCCAACACATTCTCTTGGTCTGTCTGTAAGGAAGTCCAACATCCAGCTGCACAGTAGGGTGTTGATGCCTAGAAGGCCACATTCTCTTACCAAGTGCTGGGGAATGGCTGTAATGAAGGCGGCGCTGAAGTCAGTGTAGAGCGTCTGCACATAACTGTTCTTACTGTATATTGGAAATGGGCCAGGCTCAGGTGAAGTGCTGCGCATAAGGCATCATCAGTGGCGCGCTAAGGGCGGTATGAAAACTCGAGTTGGTCAAGCGTTGCAGGTAGTCTGGATGTTTTGTGGTCCTTCCTTGGTCAGCCTTTCATTGCACTCATCATGATTCGAGTGAGTGCTATAGGATGGTAGTAGTCATTGAGTGTTGATGTGTTGATGTCAAGACAGAGTACTTCATTGTCCAGGGGCCCGTTGCACAAAAGCAGAATTAAGATATCCGGGATAAGTTACTGAGCTGCGCTCAATGAATCCAAAACAAGAGCATACCGGCTTAATTGGTTGCACAAAGACCAATCCAGGATGAGCAGACACAGATTCATCAAGCCAGGTGTAAGTTATCCGGTATGTGTGCGCGTTCTCGTTTCTCCCCCAAATAACTCACGGTTGGAATAAAAAAGACGCGAAAAATAGCGTCTTGCACATAAAGTGAATAACCGCTTTTGATATAGACTAACAACGAGGTAAAGTTTTACTTTATTGGATGATTATGATTATTTCTGTCACATAGCGGGAGTAGGTGTGGCAGATCAACTGAATGCAAATTTACGTATGCACCCACGTGTGTGAGAGCTTCCTTGTCTCGGCACGCAACGTCATTAAGGAAGCCCTTTGCCACCGCAAAGATGCACAAAGTATCTTAATTTGTCTTAAAAGCCGAATTAGTTGAAAACACCTTCGAAAAATGTCCCCTCCACTTCCAATCAACTACTACAGCAGCCTATTCATCAAACATCTGTCAAAAAAGAAGCAAACAACGAGTAGGCCTAATATATTATTAATTATAAGGCCACAATAATTTAAATGACATCCATATGGTATTAGGCAGACATTCTGCTGTGTTTTGAGAGTAAATGCATGTAGCAAATAATATATAAATGGAATCTACAGCTCTTTAAAAAAAATCACGTGGAGGTCTCATTTGAATGACAGCTAGCTGAACCAATCAGATAATGTAATTACCATTAGAATCAACTTATCTTGGCTGTTAGCCTGGTCAGGAGCAGGCTAGCTCCACAGAATAAATCGCCATGGTAACTTATACCATAACATATCCTGCTGCCCCCTATCCCGCTTTTGTGCAACTGGATCACGGATAAATTGAGCCAGGATAACCAAGATATCCCGGGTTAATCCCTTATCCTAGTTTTGTGCAATAGGCCCCAGATTGTGAGGGGCTTTCATTGTTGTTATTGTTGTTTTCCTCAGACTGGCTGATGTAGGTGTTATTTGTGTGATCCATTTGTTCATCATGCTTGGAAGTAGTAAGTGGTCTGAAAAAAAAAGAGTTATGCAAAATTACGTGATGGCACACCCCCCTAATGTCATTTGATGAGAAGTGATTTCGTATCAAAGTTCACAACGAGTTCTTACGAAAAGGAAGTTTTGTCATTGTTGTCATGTTACGGGTTGTCACAAGCTGTCAGCATGTGCAAATGGATCGCACAATAAGTGTATTGAGGAGGTCGGTGTTGTCATCACTGGGTGGTGGTTGGGACCTGTAGTCTGTGATGGACTTGCCACAAGTGCCTGAGGTCTTTGGAGTCCTTTTCTGTCCATTAGTAGTAGCTTGAAAAGTTGTGGGTTCAATTCCACTGTTGTGCCCTTAAGTAAGGTGCTTAACCTTAAGTCACTGTGGGGAGAATGCCCCTTGTAATTGAATTGGCACATATAAGTCTCTTTGCATAAAAGTATGCTAAATAAATCCATGTGGTGGCCTCATTCAGGGTCAGGAAGCAAACTGAGGTGTGAATTACTTCAATCAATTGTTTTGTGGACATGGGTGCAGGCCACCGATAATCATCACAGACAAGGGGGAGAGATTTTGAGTTTGTTTTACGTGCTTCGTTATTGATTCGTATGGAAATGAAGATTGAATGCTGCTTCAACAAAACATATTTTTGTCTACCAACACCCTTATATTTTTCTTACACATTACCTGTATTGTTAAACAGGCTAAATCAGTGTCACCTCTCTAAAGCAAGCTGTGAAGTGATGGCATCAGTGCTACAAAGGACCCCTACCCATCTGAGAGAACTGGACATGAGTGACAATGACCTGCAGGATGAAGGAGTGGAGTTGCTCTGTGTGGGACTAAGAGAACCGCAATGCAAGTTGGAGACACTGAGGTCAGTTGACAAATGTAATGCAAGTACCCCTGCAAATCTCCCTCAAGTATCCTTTCCTCTCCAAAAAAAAAAAAATCTCAGTTAGGTCTGATCAAGCTACCTACTGCCCTACCAAAGTTCAGCACAGCCCACATCCACAGTGAATGAGTCAATTCCCAGTTCCACACAGGTGTATAAGGAAGACCCAGCAGGTCTTTGGAGTCATTTTCTGTCCATTAGCATGCTTTGCTAATATCACACCCTGATTCAGGTTAACTCTAGCTGATCTGAGAATGTCTGAGAATGTCTCCTTGAGGGCAGCAAGTGGAAATGTGTTAGCCTAGAAATCTAGACGCCCCTAGCGGCAGCAGATGTAATTTGGCTGGCGGGGCAGTCTAGGCACGATCCATTAAAGCGTAAGTTTGGCAGAAAATGAAAATAAAGCTATTTTCTGAATGAAAATACATCAACTAAGCCGTGGAGGAAGTAATTTTCGCTCATCACGCAGTACAGAGCTAGCACTGGCAGGACCTACAGCCCAAAATCGCAAACAGTGGGTCAGCATTGGGCTTTCAGCCATGCGCTTTCAAAATCGCATTTTTAAACCACTAACATTGCTCAAAACAGCGGCAAACCTCGTCAGCACCTTGCTCTAGGTGTCTACACATAAAACGAAGCACCAATCAATTGCGTTTTATTGGAATGAAGACTGAATGCTGCATCAACCAATGAAACATAATTTTCCCTACCAACACCCTTGTATATTTCTTACTCCTACATCACCTGTATTTGTTAAACAGGCTAAATCAGTGTCAACTCTCTAAAGTAAGCTGTGAAATGATGGCATCAGTGCTACAGAGGACACCTTCCCATCTGAGAGAACTGGACATGAGTGCCAATGACCTGCAGGATGAAGGAGTGAAGCTGCTCTGTGTGGGACTAAGAGATCCACAATGCAAGTTGGAGACACTGAGGTCAGTTATAAGGGATATGCAGTGTTATGTGGGCATAGATTGTTTTCAAAATAAATGTGTGTTTTGTGAGTTGTCTGATCACGGAGAATGGCTGTGCTGTCTTGTCATCTGGCCTCAAATCAAATCCCTTTGCCTGCCTAAAGTCAAGCTTTGTGTCCGAATATTATTAGAAAGTATGTTTTTCTTAATATATTAATGGAATCATCAGTCATAATTACTGAATGAATTTGCTAGATAATGTTTTTCCCTTCTCTAATAATGACTAAAGATTATCTTTTCAGATTGTCTCTTTGTCAGATCACCCAGAAGGGCTGTTCTCTCTTGTCCTCTGCCCTCAAATCAAACCCCTCCTACCTGAAACAACTGGATCTGAGCTACAATCACCCAGGAGACGCAGGTGTCAGAGAGCTCACGGAGAGACTGAATGATCCCGACTGTAAACTAGAGGCTTTCAGGTGAGTTCTGGGTGTTTGTCTGAGTTTGATGAGGTTCTAGTGGAGCTGGTCATCCATTTGCATCCTCTGTTGGAGATCGTTCTGATATTCTCATGTTTCCACATGGTCTTCTCCCATGTATTAAACTGGGCATGTCATGGCCCCTTTAGAGTTGCAGGTAAAAATCACACATAAGCCTCCTCAATAGTTTACACTTCTACAGTTCATAACACCACACCATCTACCCAGGCAACAGATCGTTAAGACAGCTTGCACAGTGACTTACTGAAGGGCGATGGAGAATAGCATCCTCACCACACACAGAGCTGTAAAACACACTTAAATACTAAAATGAGCATCACAACTGTCCATGTCTAACCCCCAGTGTACACTATCATCACGCTATCCAGCTATTCTTTCGTCTGACTGATTTATGGCTCCCGTTGACACTCATTCATCCCAGAAAACGATATTTCGAAAATGTGCTCAAACAAATGGAACAAATTGAATTTGTCAGCAACCATTTCAATTTAATAATGATAAAGTAGATTTTTGTGGAAGATACTGTATACATGTATATGGCAAGAATAACAGAAATCCACTGGAGCAATGTGGAAAAGTTTGGACGAGTATATTGAGGCAGATGCACTTGACTGGTCTCACTGGTCTGAGTATGCTCAGCTCAGACGGGGCCATGGCTATGACTGGGAATAACAGTGGAGTGACAGCTCTCATCAAGCAGGAATCCCCAGATGTCATTTTCATAAAGTGTAGGACTATGCTCCATCACAAAGCGTCTGTAGCTAAATAGATATGAGTTTAATTTCGTTCTACATTTGCCATAGTATTTTCATGGGTTTAATTAGACATCCTTCAAAAGGGGGGCTTTGGCCAGAACCTTGGTGTTTGGGGGGGCGGTTTGGGAACTCCTGCTTTAAACAGACAGGCACAAAGCAAATGAAATACATTAAATTACATTACATTACATTACATTAACTTTTTTGCAATTGTTCACTCTTAAATTTATTATTGTATTGTTTTTATTTGTATGCCACTTTGGATAAAGGTGTCTGTCAAATAGCCATAACCATATGTTTAATGGCCACTAGATGGCTTCATTTTCCTAAAAGGACCAAATTGCAGTGAAATTTCGTCATCTGGTGGCCATTGTAGTAAATGCACAATTGAAATTTCTCCACATTGTTCCAGTGTATTTCTATTATTCTTGCCATACTTCTTTTAAACACTGTCCTCGTGATTGACCAGAAATGTGCCAAAGTGTCCTATTGACTGGCCTTTACATGAGAAACATGTTTCAGTGCCTATAGTGGCACTTCAAACAATTATTATTATATGAGGAATGGGTCTAGAAGGTGCCCCTTAAAATGGTCTGTACTTAGCGTTCCCAGGGGCACAAGATACTGCCTGCACGTGAGAAAAGATGCATTGAATTGAAGTCTGTTATGTTTTTGAAGAATTAGCTTGTTTGAAATATCTGGTCAAAACAGCCTGTCTGAATGTACACTATTCGGACCTGACTAGTTCCTGAGTCTCACAACAGTGCAGTTACAAACAGCAGAACCCAAATGCAATGTGGTCCTGAGCAGTGCTGTTGTCATACCACACTATTAGGCTGTTTGTTTGGTAACACACTCTCAACACCTGGAGAAGTATGTGGAAGGACTTCCATGAAGTCCAGCTGTTGGTGGTGATTCTAGATGAGCTGATCTGTGTTGTACGACCATGTGAGGTCCTCACTGATGTGACCTATGAGGAATTTAAAGGAGCCCAGCTTGCCCACTGCAGACCAGTTTCAGCATAATGGCACTGCATGTTTAAAAAGTGTAGACTGAAATTGAACTGTTTGATGGCATCCAATCACAGGGAGATGATTTTAGTTCCCATAGCAGCATGTCACTGAGCTTGACACTTGTGAACGCTGTCTCATCACCATCAGGGATTCAGCCAGTGAGGAAGTTGATGATCCACTTGCAGAGGGAGTGTATAAGGCCCAGCACGAGAAGTTAGTTAGTTTGAAGGGGCTGATGCTGTTGAATGCTGAGATGGAGTGAGTGAATAGCATTCTAACATGGCTGTGTTTATATGCAGTGGAAATCCCTGCATGATCTGATGGGCTTATAAGAAAATTGAAGAGTTTTTGTGTGTGTGTGTGTGTGTGTGTGTGTGTGTGTGTGTGTGTGTGTGTGTGTGTGTGTGTGTGTGTGTGTGTGTGTGTGTGTGTGTGTGTGTGTGTGTGTGTGTGTGTGTGTGTGTGTGTGTGTGTGTGTCTGTGTCTGTGTCTGTGTCTGTGTCTGTGTCTGTGTTGGTGGTGTAAAATAACTTGATGTGTGTATCTTTATCTCTCTCTCTTCTCTATCTTTCCCTCTCTGTGTGTGTATGTATTTCATCAACCGTTTTTTATTCAGGGAAAATTGACTGAGCATCAAGCTCTTTTACAGCAATGCCCTGAGTCACAAAACATATAACAACAATAATCAAAATAATAAAACAAGAATAAGAAAAACATACAAAAAGCAAATAATTGAACTTTTTTTTTTTTTTTTTTTTTTTTTAAATACTGACACAAAATAGCCAGGTGCCAGACAGAGCGGCGTATTCGCACAGCGTTCCTGTACAGACATCAAGACAGACATTAGACAACCACTACAAACATAGCGCATTTCACGTGCACAGAGTACAACCCAAAGATTCTAGAACAGAGCTCTGTTCTAGAATCTTTTGTACAACCCATACACAGACAGTGCCGAACGGAGTGGCGTAGTCGCCAGTGTACCCGTGGCAACAAAGAACAAACAAATTTACAAAATAACAAGACACAAGACAAAAGATGCCGGACGGAGCGCCGTAATCGCCTGCGTACCCGACGGACACCAAGACATACATACAAAGACATACAAAGACAGACACCAAACAACAATTAACATATAATAAAATAACATAGATTAACGAAAAACACTTGCAACACTAGGCAAAATTGGCATGTCGGACGGAGCGGCGTAAGGCTACCCTTGACACAGACATACAAGACAGACAAATAAACAAAAGTCAAATAAATAATAAAACAAACAAAAACAGAAAAGTCCACGTTAAAGTAGCCTAGTCCAACTGACTGCATCCAAAGTCCCATGGCATTGATGGCGCATAGCTTAATCCGGAGCGGAGGGTTCAACGGCGCTTCACAGGCCGTATTTATTCAAAGAGGCGATACTTCTGGAGAAATGTTTAGTTTGTGTGTGTGTGTGTGTTTGTGTGTGTGTAGGATACATAAAAAGTAGTGGTAGACTCACCATATGACGATCAGTCTATTTGAGTGGATAAATACACACACTAACACACTAAGTCCATTTACTAACACACTAAGTCACTTTGCTTTATGACAAAGCTACTCTTGAGAAATACTGTGCTTGATATACAGACTCTAAAGTCTTAGTTCACATACTAATCTCAGTTTTGTGTCAAACCTGTATTTTATTCTCATCCTTCTTAAGGTACGACTATGGAGGAGAGTTCAGGATTAAACCAGGACCAAGAAAATGTGAGTGATTTACATGGAAGTATTAAGTTGTGTGAGTGAGAGTTTGTGTGTGTGTGCGTGCCGTGTGTGCGTGCGTGCGTGTTGATCTACCATCCACACCCTCTCTTTCTCTCTTGTGAACCTCTCGCACACTCACTCACAAAGTCACATTCCATGAATCTCTCTCCATGGAGGAGTGTGCATGATTAAACCAGGACTGAGGAAATGTGAGTGATTTTACTTTTCCTGAAAAAGAGCCATGCACATGATTTACATGGAAGCATTGTGTGAGTTACCCCTTTGTTACAGAAGCACCTTCACAGCTAAATGAAGTTCCCTTGATTAGCACGTGTAATACTACCCTCACCAACCCATCTGTACTGAAGTTGTTGGAGGAAAGGTTGAGTGTTGTGAGTGTGGAATGAAGGGGGAAGTTTAGAGCAGCACAACACAAGACTGAGGGAGAAAAAGTAGAAAGAAAAAATCACAGTGATCTGATTTCAGACTCTGATAACAACCTTGGTGAATATTAAACACACATGTGTTCATAGGGAATGGAGGGGAGAGATGTAGAGCAGTAGCCTAGAAATCTAGACGCACCCTAGCGGCCAAAAATATTTTTGCCTAGCGGGATGGGTCGCACCGTTGAGGCCAAGCCTGCGCTAGGCACAAGGCCAGCCTAGCCAATCAGAACGCTCTATCTGTGTACGGAGTCCTTGAGCCCGCCTTAGCTCACCTTCGGCTTCCGATATTGAAGCCAGGGGGCTGGACCATGCGTCCTCGTTCAACGAGTTGGGTGTGAGACCGTGTTGTACAACCATACAGTAGAGAAAAACAAAAGATGGATGAGGCTAACGAAGCGCGCTCGTTTGAATCGGCTTTGGAAGAGTTAGACTTGGGCTTTTCTTTGAAGGTTGAGCAGAAAGAAGCACTCAAGTCATTTGTTTTAAAGAAGGATGTATTTGCCGTTTTGCCGTCCGGCTACGATTGGTCACAAATGCTGGCCTATTACGTGCAGAGGCAGTTTGAAAGACAACTGTTCATTCCACCCACAGGCTTCAGCTCTGTGAATGGTCCGACCCCAGACTATACATTTCTGTGTAGTTTGGCTTGCCAGGCTAGTAGAGCAGTGGACTAGTGATTGAATGCCATTCTCTGCTGCTTTACAGGTGCAGTGCTATGATGGGTCAGGTCAGGTCACTTTATTGATACCCATAGGTAAACTAGGTTTACAGTCGAATCCTAAGATCAAACCTGTTATACTAAAACATTCTGACGTAAATCATGCCAACATGGCAGGTGACAACCCTTGTTCAAAACCGACTCTGACCGGATGGCAGAACCCACCCACATGCTATGTCCTTCGGCCCATGTTATCACTGATGTTCCCGAGCTACAAGGCCTTGGTGGTAAACAGGCCTAAATGCCCTAATGTCTGGCCTTCTGGCACCAGAGACCTGATTTCAGACTCTGATGACTGCCTTGTTGAGTATTAAACACACATGTGTTCATAGGGAATGGAGGGGAGAGATGTAGAGCAGGGACTGGCAAAGACAATCTTAGTGAATTATTGAATGGCATTCCCTGCTGCTTTACAGGTGTAGTGTCATGACGGGTCAGGTCATTGGGTATACTACAGGTAAATTAGGTTTACAAGAGGCAGGACATCCTCAAAACATCATGTTACAGTAGCCAGACATCAGAGAGACGGCAGACAGGAGGAAGGAGAACTTGTACAGCATGACAGGCCCCTGGCAGCCTATATAGGCTTGTAGCAGCAGATGACCTCAGGGTCCTGGAGTCATGCAGGTCATGGAGTGATGGCAGATCACAGCCAATCATCCTCTCAATGCAACAAAGGATATGCTGCAGTCTGCTCTTATCGTTGGCAGTGGATGCAGCGCACCAGGTAGTGATAGAGCAGGTTAGGATGGACTTAATGATGGCAGTGTAAAAGTGCACCATCATGTGCTTTGGCAGGTTGTCACAGCAATATACATCCTGGTTGCAGTGTAGCAAGTGTGAAATTAACAGAGTAGGTAGAATTTAACAAGTAAGTAGTGACCATGGCAATGCATAAAGCATAGCATATCATAAAAGAAATAAGGCAGCACATGTGGGCAATAAAGACCCACAGGCCATTTAGAATTCTGACAGCTTTGGGGGGGGGGGGGGGGGGGGGGGGCTGTCTCTGAATGGTGTAGTGTGGGTGGTAATGCTCTGGTAGCTCTTACCAGGGGAAAGCAGGAGTGAGCTGGGTGGATGGCATCCTTATGTGTGGAGTAGATCGTTTGAAGTTAATAGAGGGCTATGGTGGTAGAATAGTACCATATTTCACATGCTAAATCAGACATCCTCACAAGCATATTATATTGCATATTAATTCACATGCGTAGGTACAGCAGCGAGTGAGTAAAGAACAGCTGTTATGTGAGACACAAAACAACTACTGGGGGCCATACGCTCTCCAAGATGAGTTCTGCTCTCTCTCTCTTGAAGTACAGCTTTGCTCGTGTGGGTTGACTTTTGATAGTTTGGGGGAGAGAACCAAGGGAAGCACTGGCCCTCTTGTGATTGGTCATTTTTCAACATGAAGTAATTTACTGCTTACTGTTTTTGTGAGTGTGTGTGTGTTTGTGTGTGCGCATATTTGCGCTTTCATGACTGTTTGTCTGTGAGTGTGTGTGATTTTCTATTTGTGTGTCCCTCTGTTTGCGTGAGTGTGTTTGTGTTTGTGTGTGTGTGTGTGTGTGTGTTTCCTGTTCTTCCTGTTCTTCCTGCTCACTGTTGCTGCTTACTCTGTTTCTCTGTGTGTGTGTGTGTGTGTGTGTGTGTGTGTGTGTGTTTGTGTTCCCGTTTTTCCTGCTCACTGTGTTTGCTCCTACTCTGTTTCTCTGTGTGTGTGTGTGTGTGCTCTAGTAGAACTTACCAGAGGGAAGAAGAGAGAATAGGGAGTGAGCTGGGTGGCTGGCATTCTTGATGATTGACTCAGCCCTCCTCTGACAGCGTGTGGAGGCTGCTCAGACCCAGGTCTCTTGATGGCACAACAGTGTTAACCCATTTAATCCCAACGGTCACAATTGTGACCGATTTTTTTTTTTTGCTTCTGTGCCTTTACAGATGTCATTGTATGAAGTATCAATACATTTTCCCCAAAAATGGAAACCTGAAAGGGTCTCAGTTAAATATGTGAAGTGCCAAATGTGTAGTGTAATTTGTCACATGGTCAGAGCTGCTTATGTTTTGGTTGCACCCTGAACAGAAAATTTCCACCCAAAAGCTCCCAAACTAAAGCTTAGAAAAGTATGTTTATGTAAAAATAGGTCAAAGAGTTTGGGTACACATAATCTTTAAGGTGTCTAGTATGGAGGGATGCAAATGAAATATGTGAACTTTGTTCAGCGTTCTCATAGCATGAGTGAACATGAAGACGGTCACAATTGTGACCGCTAGGCAACTACAGAGTCAGATTTTGGGGATTTTCTCTTTTTTTGACACATTTCTTTGTCCAATCATCTAATTTCCAATAAATTCCAAACAGAGATGATATGGGGACATTGTCCCAGGTCTGTTATTTACATTTAAATGTGTATCACAATACAATACTCAACATTGCCTCAGCAATTCTCTGCTATATTCTAAGTGTGCCGATGTTTACATAGAGAAGCCATTGTATCACACTATTATACATAGCTATTGTAATAGCTAATTTTCTATGTTGTTCTTTTTCTTAATTTTACTTTCAGTAATGTCCTACACATATAAGATCTAACTGACTGTCCAGATTTTACAATCATACCTCAAAAACAGTAAATCATTGTCCCCATTGACTATATTCCTACAGTATATATTCCTATATTGCATATGTCACAGGTGGTGGGGGTTGTAATCAACTCGCCAGTCAGCCTGTTGAAGGCAAATTGGCTGAATGTATGCAAAGACTTGCAATAGACATGAACAACCTTACCAGAAAATATATTCCCCACCCCTTTCCCAACAGCCCCCCAACCCACCCCCCAACACACACACTTATGCACAGTAAAGGGCCTATGTCACAGGGGCCAGGCAGACAAACCAGAAGCACAGCTTCATGTGATCAAAAATAATTGTCTCATCAATCTGTCCTGACACTACTGTATGTCCACGTTACAGACTGTGTCCTATTATGTATTTAGAACCTTACTTAATCCAGTAGTAAAATGAATTAAATTGAGCAATATAATGGATATCACACCGTTCTGACACTAGATTAGGCCAATAACTGAGGTCAGAGCAGGCTCCTATGCTCCTCAGGGTTATTTGGGATCAGGGACAGGGGTCCTGTGTTCTCCAGGTCAAGCATTGTATGTTTCCAGGGTCCTCCAGCATTATAAAGCACATAGTAGATACCCGAATGAGCATAGGTCCCAGGATATAGGACACTGGGGACATAGAGCCTTATGAATATGAGGCCTTTGGAGCAAAGGGACCAGGTAACTTAGGATGTCACTTCATGTGTGTTCACTAATTCACGGATGGGATAAATGCAGAAACCAAATTTCTTGTGTACGCAAGTATACTTGGCTTAAAAACTTGATTTACAATAATAAACAGACAAACGACATCTCTTTTTGCAACATGTGGTGGTTGTTGCATTGTGGTATATAGTTGATATAGATGATATAATGGCTTTTCTATGTAAACATGGTAAGGTTGTTCATGTCTATTGCAGGTCTCAGCATACATTTAGGCATTATGCCTCTATCAGGCTGACTGGCGAGTTGATTATACCCCCCACCACCTAGTTTGTATATGTGACATATGTAAAATAGTAGTCAATGAGGACAATGATTTACTGTTTTTGAGGTATGATTATCAAATCTGGACAGTCAGTTAGATCTGATATGTGTAGGTAATGACTGAAAGTAAAATTAAGATAAAGAACAGCATAGAAAATCAGCTATTACAATAGCTATGTATAATAGTGTGATATAATGGCTTCTCTATGTAAAAATCGGCACACTTAGAATATAGCAGAGAATTGCAGAGGCAATGTTGAGTATTGTATTGTGATACACATTTAAATGTAAATAACAGACCTGGGACAATGTCCCCATATCATCTCTGTTTGGAATTTATTAGAAATTAGATGATTGGACAAAGAAATGTGTCAAAAAAAGAGAAAATCCCCAAAATCTGACTCTGTAGTTGCCTAGCGGTCACAATTGTGACCGAAAATAAAACACTCCTTTTCACCCACTTTTTTATTAAAATTTTAAAAAATAGTAATTGATTACTTCAAAGGGTTACTCAAGACACATGATTTTGATATTTTCATGTCTGGGAAAAATTTGGGATTAAACGGGTTAAAGGCAGAGCTGTAGTCAATGAACAGCATCTTGACAGGTGTTTTTCTTGTCCAGGTGAGCTAGGGCAGTGTGCAAGGTGATGGAGATGGCTTCATCTACATATCTGTTGTGCTTGTATGCAAACTGAAGTTGATCCAGGAAAAGCAGGGAGGTGTTTATTGATGTAGGCTGCAACCAGTCTCTCCAGGCACTTCATCACCACGGAGGTTAGGGCGATGGGCCGGTAGTCATTCAGGCAAGAAACAGCACTTTTCTTGGGCACTGGCACAATCAGTGTCTTTTTGAAACACACAGGCACTGTGCACCAGGACAGAGACAAGTTGAAGATGTCAGTGTAGACTTGTGACAGCTGAGTGGCGCACGTCTTGAGGACATGAGACGGGATGCCATCAGCGCCGGCAGCTTTGTGAATTTTAAAAGTTTTGCTGACTTCAGCCTGTGTCACCTGTAAGATGTCTCCTCCTACCGGGTTAGGGTCGCGAGACTCAAAGCGAGTATAGAATTCATGTGTGTCTATGTGTGTCTATGGCGGTTATAGTCTGTAAGACTATGTTCCTGCTTACTGTGTTTTCTACCAGAGCATGTACACACACACACACACACACACAGACACACACAGACATACACAGACACACACACAGACACACACACACAGACACACACAGACACAGACACACACACACACACACACACACACACACACACACACACACACACACACAGAGAGAAAAGAGGGAGTGACTCAGCCCTCCCCTAACATTTGGAACTGAAGAATTGGGAGATGTCCCCTCCTACTGGAAGTGTACCTTCATCCACCGGGTTAGAGTAACAAGGCTCAAAACGAGCACATCATTTATTTAGCTCGTCCGGAACCGAGGCGGGGGTAAGAGCTGGTGTCGCTTTATAGTCCGTCCACTTTTACAGTCACTTCCACAGGCGACAGAGGTCATTCTCCAACTCATTCCCATGCTCTTTATTGCTTTTATCGCTTTTATTGCATTTCATTGGAAATAACGTGGTCCTCTCCCTCAGTCTCAGATAAACAGAGTGGTCTACCCAGGACTTCTGGTTGGGAAAGGATCAGACAGTATGGGAAGGCACACACAAGTCCATGCAGGACCTGATGTAGTCCGTCATAGAATCAGTGTACTCGTCCAGCTCCGCCGAGGAGTCTTTGAACACAGACCAGTCAGTTGTGTCAAAGCAGTTCTGAAGTTCAGACTCGTGTTCTGCAGACCAGAATTAAACTTCACTCACTGCTGGTTGCTCATGGTTTAGCTCTGGTTTGTAGGCCGGCAGCAGGAGCACCGACAAATGGTGCGATTTACCAAAGTGTGTGTGTGGTACAGACCCGTATGAGTCTTTCAGTGGGGTTTAGCAGTGGTCAAGGGTCCGATCGCCCCTGGTGGGACAGGTGCTGGTGGTACTTGAGAAGGTCTGTTTTCAGGTTGCAGTGATTGATGTCACCTGTTATGATGGGGATTGCTTCCTGGTGCTGACTCTCTTGATTGCAGATGTGAACATACAGTTCAAGTGCCGCTGCAGCAGGGGCGTCTGGTGGAATGTAAACAGCTGTGAGAAGTGCAGAGGGAAACTCTCTCAGCAGGTAAAACGGACGCCATTTAATAGTCAGATACTCCACAACTGGGGAACATGACTGTGAGACCGTTTCCAGGCTCATGCACCAACACTTCAGGGTTTCCCGCAGCGCTTTCCTGATAAGGCGGACGCCTTAACAACACAGGGCTGCCGCCTTAACTAGCGTCTTCAATAAATAAATAAATAAATATTATGTATAGTGATATTCGCCGTATTACTCTGTCATGTTTTCTCCCTGTCATTCCAAACCGTAGCCGCTAGTCTCCCTTCTCTGTAGAACGCATAAAAAAATAAACTTTTTCAAATCGAGTTGGCCTATGCGCACAGGCGACGCGCTCATTCAGCATGAGTATTTAATATCAGGTTCCACTGCCACGCATATCTCAGAGTGACTGCAAACACAGCCTAAACCTAGCTAGATTTGACGACTCTCACAGGAATGGTTCTCCGTTGAATCTACCAAATGTGTGGGATGAGCGGCATAACACTTTTGAGCGCAAATCTTTTTTTTTTTTTTTTATCACTCGTCTATGAATGCACAGCCCACTGCATCTTGTAATTTGTTGTGACAAACACTTGTGCCATCTAGCCTACAGCTAACAACAACTTGTGACGGCTATTCATTCACGTGTTGTAAAATTCTGAAATTGTCTGAGGTTTACACAGGCTAGTTTAAACTTTAAAATGTAGCCTCTTGTCTCCCATGCCAGTTTCATTCATCCCGACCGGGCGGGACGCACGTTTCCGTTTTGTAGAAATAATTCCTGAATGTTTTTGTTCAGAGCTGAACATGCAACTGTATTTGACAGATGACAGATTTGGTTGCTAGTGACAAAATATTAGCGTTCAATGCGGTACGATCTCGCTAATTATGTTTTAAAAAGCATTAAAAACGTTCCTGCT
>NC_084994.1:30501216-30516216 GCF_963854185.1 Sardina pilchardus | reverse complement strand
TACTGCAATCACACTTTTTCTCTCAGTCCCAACTGGGTAGTCGGCTGCAAATGTAGCATGCCTTCCCTGAAAATGTCTTTCTAAATGTCTCTCTTTTTGTTGTTCGCCAACTTCTCATTACAAAGCAAGCAAACATGCAGGCAATCCTTCCGCAATGGCAATGGAAGCAAATGATTCGGTCATTTATGCCTTAAATTCTCTGATCTCATCGGCTATCTTTCTCTTTTTCCCTTTGGTATCCATGCCATGGCCATGCTGACACCCGCCGGTTTGTTTACAACCACAGCCACCTGCATGGCACGGCGCCGCCCTGAAACGTGTGTCGCAGGCTATCAAATCTTCGTTGACAGAAATGTTGAACTTTAATATTTATTATTCACATTTTTACAACATTGGAAAACGTTAAGAATGTTTGTCCTGATACAGAAACCATATTAAAACAAACAAACAAAAATCCCCCCATTCATTTTCATACATTTTTGAAGACGCTCAGGGAGCCACCAGGGTTGCGCTAAAGAGCCGCATGCGGCTCCAGAGCCGCAGGTTGCCGACCCCTGGTCTAGTGCCCTATGGCCCTTTCCGAAACCAGCCCCTAAATCCTAACACTAGACACTTCCACTTCGTTTGCGCGTTCACGCGAGGGTCCGCCACATTAAGTATCATCCGAAACGAATTTTGAGTCGAGTGAAGTGCCTAGGGAGAGGGGCTACCACGCCTCCAGGAGCAAGTCAGCATCGATGCTGACTTGAAACGCAGGTGCAACCGTTTTCAAGTGTTCGTGCAGCTCGTGAATCTCCCTGCCAGTTGTTTTTTGGTCCGTATGACGGCATTTACAGACAAAAGCGTGATTTAAGCTACATTGTAACAACTCATGTTCAGTTCGATACTCAGTAAAATGTGCAAGATCGTACAGAAGTAGGCTGTAATATTTGAACACATGTGCAGGTCGCATTTACAGCACTTTTATAATTTGATGTTAAATAGGCCTAAAGCATAAAATGCAACTCCTCACTCATAGTAATGAAAGGAGAGAAGAGGGATGTATATCCTAATACATAGGGGTGTCCAGAACATCTTAATTGGCGATTTAATATATATTGGCTTCATAATTTCTATGAAAACGAATATGACGTCAACTTCCTTCTCCCTTCAAGCGCATCCGAAATGTAGCGCTGTTTTAACCCCCTAACCCTTCAAATGCGAGTGTTCTCCGCACCCACGAGTGGACTTGAAAAGGAAGTTCACTCGCTAACCGAGTCGAAGTGAGTAGGGATCCGTTTCGGAAAGGGCCATAACTGGAGAGAGTGACTAAGTCCCGCCCTCCATACAAATGAATGGCCGATGCTAGGCTAGTAAATCCAGCCAATTTTCGTCAACGCCATATTGAACACTGGAGCTCCGATCAAAGATAATTAAGGGCGGAGCAAGATACTTCATGAGAAGCCACTTCCTGGAACCCGAATCGCAAGAGGGGGGGTCAAAATCCCCCTTTATGCAGAGCAGAGGCAGCAACTGTTCCATTGAAGTCTATGGACATAGATCAGAATTTCAACTATATGCTAAAATCTCCATTCTCTAGAGTTAGGAATGTGAATTTTGGGCACGGTTTCATGACCCTCAACCCCTTCTGACCACTTCAGGTACCTTCTTAGCATTTTTGAGCATTCCCGTCTGGAGAAAATCGACTTTATATCAGGTGTGCCCCTCTTGTTTATTCTGCTTATTGGCCGGTTGCTACGTACGCTCTACCTTGACAACATATACCAGCCAGCTGAACCAAATCCTGATTTGTGCTAACGACGATCAGATGGCGCTGGGGTAACTTAATGAGAGCAGCGACATATTTCCATTATTCCATTGATGTTTTTATTCAATTCCTTGAAATGTATGCTTTGTGTGTGTTACTTCCATATTAGAACTAATAAATGTAGAGGGCTTGAAAGAGCAGCAAGATTATTTTGGAACATCATCAAGCATTGATAATCGAGTGCTTGATTTTGTACACCTGTGGAAAGGGACCTGATGAAACCCATGAATACGGCTGTGTTCGAACTGCGTGCTAAATACTAGTCACATACTGATAATGACGTGAAGTAGCAAATAGTATGCAGTGTTTGGAAAATGTAATATTACCAGTACACAAAAGTTTCCCGGATGTTATAGAGCTCCCCAGTCCCGCCCCTCCTCCGAGAGAGGTGCTTGTCCGGAAGTAAAATTCTCATTCATTTCTCCCATTGACTTCTGGAAAAATTCGGATATAAAGAGTTTTAGACCATGCCTTAGGCTAACCAGCTACGATGTGACTCATAAGCATATAACTTATAATTTCGAGTGAAAAAATGAACAGAAAATGTAAAAAAAGCGAAAGGTACAAGACTGTGTACATATCTTAAAGGGATAATCCGGAGTGAAATGCACTTTAGATCAATTTTTCGGACTATTGGGAGTACATACGTTGAGTTGACACCAAAATCATGTCATTCGGATGTATTTTGAGAAAGTTCGCGCTCACCGTTTTTAGCCAAAACTCGTTAGCCTGGAAGTGACCGGGGCGTGTCCTTTCGCCGCTACAAAACGCTATTTTTATACCTCTTCTACTGTTCCAAACAACACTACACTTACGTGGTAGTGAGTAGAGGTTCCCTAAAGCCAAACCGAAGTATCAGCACGTCTTTATGTGGTCGGATAGAGAGTCCAGAATGAATTTAATCGAGTCCGTACCTTTCCGGAAATGTTAGTAAAGTGTTGTGAAAACGTTGCTAGCTGCAACAGCGACATTTCCGGAAAGGTACTGACTCGATTAAATTCATTCTGGACTCTCTATCCGACCACATAAAGACGTGGGGATACTTCGGTTTGGCTTTAGGGACCCTCTACTCACTACCACGTAAGTGTAGTGTTGTTTGGAACAGTAGAAGAGGTATAAAAATAGCGTTTTGTAGCGGCGAAATGACATGCCCGAGTCACCTCCAGGCTAACGAGTTTTGGCTAAAAACGGTGAGCTCGAACTTTCTCAAAATACATCCGAATGACATGATTTTGGTGTCAACTCAACGTATGTACTCCCAATAGTCCGAAAATTTGATCTAAAGTGCATTTCACTCCGGATTATCCCTTTAAATTCCGAGATAGAGAACTCAAATCCCAGGATGCTTTGCAAACGTAAACACATTTCCAACATTTGCAGCCTAAAGATAGTTTAACATGGTTCCATATTAATCTGAGAAAAGAAGATGATTACTTCCTACCGTTTCCATTGAGTAAATTCAACCTTCAAGATGAGAAAACCGTTATTTTTCGGAAGACCACACATCGGTCCTGATCAGCCCTGCAGCCATTTTAAGTTTTGAAGTTCCAGCGAGACGAAGCTGGACGATAGGCGCGGGAAAAGCTGAGTACAGTTTGTTTGGCATTGCCATGGCAACGGCGATCTCTACCAATCAAAGGCTCTGCTTTCACCAGTTTTACACGTTAGGGTGTCGGGTAGTGTAGTACTCTCTCGTTAAATCGTGAATAAAGCATTGTTTTCTCAAAACAAGGTTGATGCCCCCATTAACTTTTGACATCTATATGAGCAGGTATAATCGCTTAGTCACATCGTAGCTGGTTTTAAGTCTACCATGGACGGTTACGATGTTATGGCTTATTCTCCAATTGTCAATGGAGAAATTGTATTGGATTTTTACTTCCGGACTAGGCTGTGGGCGGGACTGGGGAGCTCTATACTGATGGGATACTGCATCCCATAATGCATAGCGATTGTTTCCAGCTTCAGAAAATTTCAGTAACAATGGCGGACAGCGAAGGGACAAGTATGGCAAAAACCGGAGATGAAGAGCACAAATGTGAGTATTAGTTGGGTGTTTTGGTATGGAATGTTTCGTGGCTTCTGTTATTGTGGAAGTTTTATTACTGTAGAGCTGTATTTGTGTATGTGCAAGTGAATAAATAGCCCAACTTAACCAAAGCTAACGTAAACTAACTGGCGCTCAATGGAAATGAATGGTAGAAACCTGTTAGCTTGCTAAGTCGCTAAATAGCATGACGATTTTCTAGCCTCTAGGTAACGTCGTCATTCACATTAACGAGAGCAATGTTTATTTATAGCCTAGTTATCGTTATGGTTATCATTCTTGGTGTGAACGGCCCTTATCTCCTAAGTATTCTGTCAGTTATAACTGACAGAACTCTATTCGTACTTTTAAAAAATAAGTTTAATTTACAAAAGTGTAATGTGAAAATCTTTGATAGCTAAGTTGCTTTGGTACTGAGAAATGAGCACCTGGTTCAAAACAGTTCCCAGTTTAAGCCTAGGCTACTGCTCTTTGATAAGTGATATCATAGCCGGATTTGGGTATAACCAGAGAATGTCTAGGGCTCTGGTATAGCCTAATGATGGAAAATAAAATGGTAATGGCAGAAAATAATTTTCTTCTTATTTGATTTTAAATGAGTGTTTATAAGAAAGTGTCTAAGATGGTAAAAGATGTAACCTCTATCTCTAGGACTGGCACAACGTCATGCACAGTGGTCTTGGGAACATCGAAGGCTTCTGCAACAACCCTGTAGGAGGTGGCACTGGATAACCAATACTGAATGATGACAACCTCCAGTCTCTCCCCCAGCCTCCATCACAGTCCACTTCAAGTGTGTCCACAAGGGCATTGACAGAAGTCGTTCTTCAGATCCACATCTCCAAAGAGGAGACGGACAATAGATAGAATAGTGTTGCCATTCAGTTAGCAATATTGTCCCCTGGGGTCATTCTGAGAGAATGTGCACTTGTTGTTTTTCTTGATGTTAAAGTTCAGACATTTTAATCAATTGAAAGTATTTTGTTCAATGTTTAGTGTCATTTGTAAGGTAACTGTCATACAGTGGTCATTATGGGATTATCAATTGTCAGTGTAGCACAGTTACATTTACTTAATTTCACATTTCACTTAGTTGCAAACCCAAGTCTTGCCAATAATGACACCTTTTTGATCCATTAACCATGGTTGCATACGCCTTCATAAGAAAAGACAACTGTGGGCTACAATATTGTTAGTTTCTCTAGGCATATTGGTCTAATCACTCTGAATTCCTGCTGAAGAACGAGATTAAAGACCATCAGTATTGCAGACCTTCTTCTCCTTGCTTGTTTGTTGGCTCTCACCACAGAGAGGTAGCCTAAGACATATCAAAACGGTAGGACACACAGAAGTGCTACTCTCTCCACTGATCAACACTAGAGAAATGTTTTATGAACATTGTTGGCACTCTGATGGCAGCACAACAATAATTTTATAACACTGCACTTACCTGATTTCACAGCTTGTGCATCCTCTTAGCCTAACTCTTATAACTTTTGTATCAATTCATTGTATTCTTTTCTGTTATTTAAATTCCATTATATCCGAAATTGAGTCTGGATTAATAAGCTTAGGTGATTTTATTTATCCATAAACATATTATATATGAAACATCACACAGAGATTCTTCATGGGTAGGCTATGCTTTCTCCAGATGTCCAGACTCCAGTGTAGCCCAAAAGCTGGCTGATTTGATAAGTAAACAGAACAATCCTCCTGCCATGTCAAGTCAAGTTTATTTATAGGCTATAGCCCATTTTATGCAGCGTGCTTTACATAAACAAAAGCAAACTTGTGATGTTCTAAATTTCCAAGAACGCTAGAATTGAAATGCAATGATTAATGCATTTCAGCTTAACTCGTTTCCCACTGCAGTCTTATACAAATGAATGAGGTAGTTCGACTAATTGCCAATACCAGACGTTTTTCTTGCAAGTAGGTGGCGGTGCGTGCTTTAGGCTGTAGATGCATCACTGTATAAAAAGCCTATATCTGGACACAACTAGACTGGAGGAACATGCTCAGTACTCCACATTTAGATTCGCTTCGTTTAGCAACGAACACATCATTATAGCCTGAGCATGTGTCACTAACGGGATAAACGTGAAGAATTCCCCAAAATATCAGACGTAATTGCGCTCACTTTAAATTGATTAGTTTAGACAGTTTCTTCAAGTCTACCTCTAAATAGGCTACTCGGAACAGAACACATAGCCTAACTATAACATGGTATTGATTAAAATCTACGTTGAGCTCTCTAGAATGCATTGCAACATTGCGTTAAAATGACCAACGTCACCGTAAGCTTGCTCACTTGATTTTACTAATCCATCAGCTGTTTTCCACAGGTGCATCAGATACGATGGTAAAGGTCACAGACTAGTCGACCAAAAATGCTGACAAAGTTGGTATGGCTAAACGCTTTGTTGCGGTGCTGACTAAACTTATGAATAGAGTTCTGACAGTTATACAGAACACTAAGGAGAGGGTCGTTCACACCAAGAACGATAACTAATAATTAAGCGAACACTGGTAAATGTTAATAACGACGTTAACAAGAGCTAGACAAGCTTGATGCTTACGACTTAGCTTTCTAATATCATTCATTTCCATTGAGCGCCAGCTAGTTCATGTTAACTTTGGATAAGCTGGGCTATTTCACTTGCACATGAACAGTAGCCTAGGCTACTAAAACTTCCACAATAACAGAAGCCACGAAACGTTCCATACCAAAACACCCAAACAATAATCACATTTGTATTCTTCGCCTCCGGTTTGCCATAGGCTTGTCCTTTCGCTGTCTGCCAGCGTTGTTGATTTTTTCTGAAACTGGAAATAATCGCTATGCATTATGGGATGCAGTATCTGAGTAGTGAGCATCATTGGTACACTGAGGATTTTGCCACCATTAGTACAACATCCTGGGAACTTTTGCATACTGGTAAAATCTAATTTTTCACACACTGCATACTGCTCGCTAGGTTCACGTCAGTATCAGTATGCGACTAGTAGGGGAGAGCCGGGTCAATTGAGACACTTTTCAGTTAAACGATCTTTTCAAAGATTACGTTATGTACACAAACATTTTTATCATGTGATCAACAACTCACATGTGTTGTGTCTTAGTTACAAGTGTAATTTAACACATATGTTGGATGATCACGCTGTTTTCAAACTTTGAACGTAAGTTGACATTTGTCTCAAATGCCCAACCTATGCGTGTCGTTTGAGACACATAGGAGGGGCAATTAATACAGCATGTTTTAAACAGAAACTACTGACCTTACTCACGTTTTTATGAAGCATATCGGACAACATACTAGTGTACTCGTCATCCCGTAAATGTCACATTATTTCTCGCAATATAACTAGGTCAAACAAATATTTTTGTCCCGTGCGTAACTTCTGATCAAAAAAAAAATCTACAGCATGTAATATTTGTTTCCCTCACTTCGCTGAATATCTGTGGATTCATGTCATACACATGTTTTGTTCATTCAAAATATATGTTGTTCATTCAAACAAGTTGTTGTTAACTCAAATCAGTTGTTGTTCCTCGCAAAACAGTTATTAATTCGGTGATTTATAAAGATATTGATCGTGTAATGTGGCCACATCCGGGTTATAGCGTTAGGGACATTTAAACAGCTGTACCAATTGAACCTCCAGCGACTACTGACACTTAAACCTGTTTTGCTTTTAAACTTCAAAACTATGACATTGCATACTTTAGGGTCTGTTTAAGTACGAATTCATCTGTTGTTTGATCATATTATTATTGCATGGCACCCAAAATAGAACTTTTGATCACAAAAAAACTACCGCATGTAAGATTTTACTTACCCTAGACGAAAACCGGTTCCCGCTAATAACTTTTGAATGGCGTGACGTAATTTCACGAGATTTTCCAGGATTGGTAGGTGTTATGTGCTAGACGTAGTGTCAAAATCTGACGGCTCAAGCTTGGATGGTTTTCGAGGAAATCGCTGTGTATCAATTGCCCCATGTCCCAATCGACCCGGCGCTCCCCTACTTACCACCCATTTCAAACAGTGATTTAGTACGCTGTGCTGCTGGTGACGGCTACTGCGTACTGGGGTGGGGGGCGTAGTGTGCAGTACACAGTGTATACTTGACCAGTATGCAGTATGTAGTACTTAGCACAAAATTTCGAACACAGCCTGACACGCAATGACGCGCCTCTTTATGCAGAGGAAGTGATCCCCGTTTTGCGCCCATAGACATGAACTACGACGACGTATCTTGCTACGCCTTAAGGATCTTTGCTCCGATCCAGCGCCAGTCGGCTCTGACCATGCGCAAAGTTCCAAAGCTGGAAATGACGCATGGACCTACATTGATTTCTATTGGACATTCTGTAAAAAGAGAGTCATCCTCCACTTCAGACGGTGGCGATAATGCACATACCTTGCTTGCCGCGTAACAACAAGCAGAAAAAGTTGCTCGGGAACGCACACCTGAGTCCAATGGAGTGTCGCACGGAGTAATGATTGGCTGTAGGTACCTGTCCCCCAACATGTACGCGCATGAGAGCTCGTGCCCAACACAGATTTTCGTGCACGGAGCTGGTTCTAAATGCTCCATGAGGCGCCATACTTGAAAATGGCGCTTGCTAACTTGCCGAAGCTAATCAACACGGCCTTGACCCCCTGAGGGGTATTCCACGAACGGAGGTTTAACAAACACAGAGTTAACGCTGAACTCTAGGTTGATTGACCCTGAGCCGACTAACACAGAGTGGCCGGTTCCACCGCGCCGGTTATGAATTAGTTTAATCAACACGGGGTTGGTTAACACTGGGTTGTGCGCGTACACGCCAAACCTATAAAGACGTGATGTATGGAGCATGGAAATCCTGATCAAAAGGGCGAAACAGGCTAGCGGCCGCTAGGGGCGTCTATATTTCTAGGCGAGAAACGGGCCGCATGTTTCTCAGAACTCGAACGCAGGCTGTAATAAATTAGAAAAAGTTTTAAAAACACCAAAGCAACTGCCATTCAGAGAAACCCTGGTAGGGGATCGCTGACTGCGTGAATGCATACAAAAGCACGTTCCTAAATATTTGAACTATGAATCTATTCATATCTCAGTTAAGTTTTCTTAGCATTCCTACCACATAACCTGTTATTTTATAAAGATGTAGGCTACTCCGATGGGCCCAAGCGATCATCTGATCAAGAAAAGATAAAATATTACGATCATGGTAGTAATTATATTATTTTCCACATACATTTCTACATCTCTTTGCGCGGAATGGCTATAGTGTGGAGGACGGCGCATGCAACAATTACGCAAGCCCGTTCGGACACACTCTTAGGCATTGCAATTTGGACTTCAATATCCCAAATGTGTTTTCAATCGCGGGTTCTGTTGTGTGCCAGGTTAAATGTTGCATGTGGTCCAGGAGCGGGATTAGGGTACAGGGTGATGAGCGTCGGGAGGCATGGATACCCTCGATCCCCAAGAAGCTACCCATCGCGCTGCGACCAAATACAAACTTTGAGCTATCTTGCACAAGCACATTAATTATATAAGGTCTATGATATGTTCATAATGCAACGCAGTCTGTTGAAATGTAGGCTATAGCTCAAATTACATCCTGGCATCGTAGACCGAACCAGGCAATTTTGCCTCCACATAAGTAATCATGTGCGAAGCATCACATCTAATGATAAAATCGACAGCGATTAACAAACTATCTTGAAGATATTGGAAATGGCCAATATAGGCTGCGTATAGGCCTACCTACCTAAACATTTATACTGTAATATCCTTTCCTGTTCACATAATCGGCCTCATATATGGCTGGGGCACTTGTGCCATCAATGCACCCAATGACATAATATTGCAACCGAATGGTATCATCGTGATACCCATATGAAAAGTCAACAGCAAGGATAATTTCCGTGCCACTTGGGGACACTTAAAGCATTAGTGACCTGTGAGACGAGTTGGTGTAACTCCATTTTAATGACCCTCGTGAGTTGTGGCCAGGAAAGAGGATGAAGTCGCGCACTAACCGCTCCAGCGCAAGACAGACTTTACGCACTGATTGGCAGACCGTAGCTTTCCCTATGCTCAGCATCTCAAATACTGTAGCCTACAGAAAACTACACTTCGCAAATAAATGGAGAGCTATGCAAATAGTTTGCAGTGAACTGAGGCAGGTTGACGATTGGTAACGTAGGGCTGGAGAAGGCTATTTAAATATATTAAAGTTTAACGTGAAAAACGATATCGCTTCAGCCAAAATTCATCAAAATGTCGGGCCGTGGTCTTATCAATCTCTCTCGGTGAATTGCTCGAATTATTTGCGCTCCGACGTCAATAGGCCTCTCAGCATGCCATTGAACACGAGAAAGCTGCGGAAACGCGGGTTTAAATAGGCTACCCTGAGCAAAACCGGGTTATCTTTCAAACTTAACCTGTGCAAAACCTGCTCCGACCAGGTTAGGTTCAGAGCATATGTTTCTATAGTAACTAACATACCGTGTTCATTTTGGAACGGAAAACCTAGAGTTACCGCAAACCCTGGGTTAACTTACCCGGTTTTGTGATAAAACCGGCTTTGTGGAATACCCCTCTGATGTGGAGAGTATCGCCAACTGTGTTTGGAATGTTCAGAGCAGTTCTGCCAAGGATTGGTTCAGAGGTGGTCACGTGTTTTATGGACGCCATTTTTACTACCAAAAGTACTTTTGACTAGAATGCTTTCTAATGCTTTCAGATGGCAGTGTTTGAGTATCGTTGGCATTAAGTCTTAATATCTTCACCATACAGCGACCCATTTTCTCACTGGACACTTTTCTGATAACGTTAACATTATAACGTTTACGTCATAAGCATTTTTAGTGATAAGACTCGTTAAGACATTTGCAGCACGGATTTTGTTTCTAACTACCCGGAGAGATGCCACTTCTGGAGGAGCAGCGAATACATCAACATCGTTCGTCTTAACCTTGTCTAAAAGGAAAACGGTTGGAACAACTCTGGTAAATAAGGTTTTTCATCTCCTACTGTTATCATTTATGGTCTTAATATCCTTGCATTTTTGCGTTTTTGAAGCACTAAAGTGGCTATTAAGATAAGCAGCCAGTAGGCTACGTAGTGCTGTGTCGTGTGTGTTTACTAATAGTGCTACAGCTGCTTAGCAGGGGCCTGTACTACGAAGGGAGCTCAACCTACCCACATGTAACCCAGGGTTACTTTGCTAAACCGGGGTTGACAAAACCTGGTTATCTTCATTGGTGTTAATCGGTACTACGACGCTGAGTAAGAAGTTGATTTGTTGAACTGGGGTTAACCTCATCGGAGTTGGTGCGCGTTCACATAAAATGGGCGGGTTGCAGCGCAAATCACCACTGTTAATGATGACGCGATCACGTTATTTTACGGATAGGCCTAATGCGCAATGATTATAAAAAGTTGCGAGGAATTAAAAACCCACTTTACGATACATCAAATACGTCGGCAGCAAACAAAGCAAGACAAGGCTGTTGGCAACGTAGGCTATTGCAGATCGGATATATGAAAGTAAAGTTTTATTTCATGTTCCTTAAATAGCCTATGTGTTACAGAGGATTAATAGCTTGCGGAATGTCTGAAATGTGTTGAAATAAATACATTTTGAGTTCATACGAGTCCTACAGATGCAACACGATTCATGCCATGTATATTAATAAATATTAATAAAGGATAATTGAATGTTTAGCCCCATTGACTGATTTAGTGTATGCCTATCCTGTGAACATTTTAGATGCAATGGCAGTGCCGCTGGCAGCAGGTGAAAATGAAACTCAAAAACATTCAGAAGGTTTATGGGCGTAGTTATAGCTTGCATTAATATTTCTTAACTATGAAAATATGTTATATTGCCAATGCTTATAGCCTCCACTTTGCCTCGATCAGCTGACAAATGCAACGAATTCCCTCGGCTGAGAATGTATAGGCTATCTTTCATAGAGAATATTATATGGAGAAAGATTCTGGCGGTCTTTAAAAACCCTCGCCTTGCGAAGAGAGGCGCTTACAATTTGCGCTCCAATAATGTATCTTCAAAGTAGCCTACGTCGACATTGTGGGGTGTGGTTAACCGCAAACCTCGGGTTAACCAAGATCATAACCTGCTCGGAGCAGGTTTGAGATGCAGCGTAAATTGCCATGGCAGCATACCTCGGTTAAAACCTATCCACCTTTCGTAGTACGGGTTAACCGGGAAGTTACGCCACACGTGATGAACTTACTCTCGAAGTTACCCAGCTAAGCCAGTAACCCCGCTTCGTAGTACAGGCCCCAGGTAACATAGCGATCTGTAATCATTGATAAACTTGTTAGTTTTGCATTTTCTTTCTTGTCGAGCAAAATAAGACAACGTCTTGTTTGCCTATTTTAATAATGTCCTCCTGCTTGACTGAAATAGCTGGTCGGATAATTGCAGTTTGCAAGTTAGCTAGTCTTTCTATCAACGTTGTTAGAAACTTTACCAGTAGCCTAGGCACAGTAGGTTATTGTCCAAATAAATCTGTTGAAATACACAGCATAGTTTGAAGATATGGTTTGCTAGCTATCTGTCAAACTTGGTAGGTGGTGTGCTAATCACGAATTATTAAGTGGTGTCAATACAGACTTCAGCTCTACACTGGTTGTGTAGGCTATACTTCAATCTGTCAATCTGTCAGCCCTCTAGTGAGTGTGCCATGCTTTATTGAATCATGGTTTAAGGTGATGAATTATGTCTATATTATAAAACAAAGCAATATAGTAAATATTATGCTTCCTCTTTGTCGTTTTTTGTTATTTTAGATGTAGGTAGAGAAGAGTCAGTGGCTGGTGAAGTAAGAGGGATACAGCTGTCTGCTGATTCAAGGTCCCTGCCCCGTCGCCTCAACATCCTCAAGATCCTGTAGGCTACTGCTGCTGCTCCTTGCTTCAGCACCTTTCCCCTGATGCCTGACACCCCTCATCACCAAATCAGCCCAGTCAACATGGACCCAAAATGGACCCAAGTCTCCACCACAGTGTGCACAATACACTATACACAGACAGGGTATGTGATCGGTGTCAATATCGCATGCAGACAAATTGAAATTCCTTCCAAAGAACAAGTGCTTTCCTCAGCTGGATCAATTTAAGTCAAGATAAACAACAGCTTCCTTTCTTCATCGTGTTCTACCATTAACATTATTATGTTTATATTTTTGGTTAATTAAGGCACTTAGTTGCAGTTTCTCAGGTACACTTTGCTATGATGTCATTAGTAAAATGATTAGGAGGATGTAGCGTGTGTGGTGTTAAATGGTACTGCCTTGTATTATCCAAGTCTGAGGCTGAGAGAGGAGATTCACGGTCTGCTCCCTTTGTGTCCCATGTTTTGTGGGTGTGTGTGAGAGAGTGTGCGACAGATAAATGAGTGTGGTGTAGAAGCATACACATTTAATGACAACCTGTGCACATTTCAGATTTTTTAGAAGAGCAGTCCTTACTACAGTGGTAGAAATAGTGGTATTTTTTATGTACATCTACCCATTTAATGACAAGAGTTTCATTATTTTACATGCAGGACGAGAACAAAGGTACAATTGGTCTGAGGGGAGGACACCGCAGACAGCTGATCAACTCCATGTCATCTAATCAGGCCATGTAAAGGACCATGAAGGGATGGACTTGGTGGAGGACAACAATGTGACACCTGAAAAGAGCACATGGAGATCTCTCATCCTCATCCCTCATGCTTATATTGCATTTCATATAGGCCTAGATTCTGATGGTCTTGTAAATGTTTGTTACACAAGTCAGAAATTGTTGTCTTTGATTATTTAATTTGATTATAATAAATGGAAATATATTTTATTGAAAAATATTTTTGAAAACCTAGCAAGTTTGTGTGTTTTAGTATCAGAATGAGCTTGTATTGGCCAAGTATATCTACAAGGAATTTGACTGGCATTAGCTGTTGGAACAATTAGACATACAGTAGTATGCAGTCAGAAGATGCATACTAGAGCACTACAATATACATAAGGCACCTACCAATAGATTGAGTCCAAAATGTATTGCAAGAGATGTGCAAGAAGCATGTGATTTAGTCTGTAAAAGTTGAACTTATGGCCAAGGTGGTGGTGTCCAATTACAAAAACAGTTCAGGAGAGTGATGGAAGTGGGAAAAATGTGATTATTGTCTGGCAGGTTTTGTGCATAGGGGTAAGTTATTATTTAACGGAAAAGTTTGAGGTCAAACTAATGGTGACCTCCATGTAGTTTTGTAATAATAATAACTTTATATAATAATAGCCTAACTTTATGATAATAATATATGTATTTTTTAAATAACATTTAAAAAAAAATGTTCAATTAAAACTATTTTCTTTTACTGTCCCAGAGTCTATTGAAACAACATACTTATTGATAAAAAAGAAAATAAATAGCATATTTTAGTCTTGCCTCATGCACGGTCGAAATACATTATGTCCGAATCTGGAGGTCAGACGTCAAATCTAACAGTGATTCAAAGAGTTGCTGCAACATGTAGGGATCGCTGGCTTAAGTAAGGTAAGATGTTATTCATTGTGCCCTAAACAGGTTTATTTCACCAAAATGAAGCTTTCAGCTTTCTCTTACTGCCTTATTTCAAGGTGTTTCCTCAGACTAATATCTAACTGCTGTAAGAAATTGGATAAACAAAGTTCGCCTCGTAGGCGTTTTCAGAGCTAGCTGGCTCCGACTAGGCAACGTTTATTACTATTTATCTGGTCTTTGCTAATTTTTTCAAAATGTATAATGCAGCGTATTTGCAACAGCATTAACATCTTAATGGATAGTGATGCACATTATAACATTTATAGGCTTGTTTATGACGATGTTAAGCTATTTGTTTCAACATGTCATATTCGCCCTATTGACCATCATTGAGACGAACGTCACTTCCGGTAGTAAAGATGGCGCCCATGATTTGAGTTGGCGATACTCTCCACATATAGGGCACTAGTACGGTCAGTCAGTGAGTGCCCCCTACAGGCCACATGTGTACCACACCCCAGCGGTACGGTCAGTCAGTGAGTGCCCCCTACAGGCCACATGTGTACTACACCCCAGCGGTACGGTCAGCCAGTGAGTGTCCTGCTCTCCC
>NC_084994.1:30371216-30498716 GCF_963854185.1 Sardina pilchardus | reverse complement strand
GTAGAAATGTGTTGTGCATGTGTAAAAAAAAATTGTCTTGCACAAATGTAGAACCGTTTTGTAGCTGTGGAATTAATTTGCGTAGCCTACTTGCAGAAATCTTGCAGTCAGCTTACTTTCCAACAATGTACAGTATAGGTTTCAACTCAGATATCGCAGCTGTGGACATGAGAGAAATATATTATTATTGATCGGGACTATACTCAGTTTAGATTCATCGACTGTAGCCTATCAAGTAGATCCATACATTGGAATATTAAGTCATTGTAAAACGGCCAACCCAAGAAGGATTCGGGATAGGCAGCGGCAATGGAACTTTTTTAAGTGGCCTACGGTGAAGTCCATGTAGGGGTATTGCATGTGTTGTTTTATATTTCAAAAATGACTTTAATTAACTTCTTTGTTTACAAAACGCTTTTGCACACCTCTTTTGTGGGGACAGGTGCGTCGGAATAGGTTACCCAGTTATACTTGAGAGAGAGAATCCCGCACACTGTCCATTACGCATGCAAACATTTATTCACAACGTTTCGATCATGGACCTTCCTCCGGTGAATTTACCTGATTTAGGCTACCTGAATTCACCTGAGGAAGGTCCATGACCGAAACGTTGTGAATAAATGTTTGCATGCGTAATGGACAGTGTGCGGGATTCTCTTTTTCAAAATTAACTTCTTTGTACCATGATGTTGGTAAAAATCATTGCACTAGTGTGCATGGCAAAAGACTGCTACTTCATACTGGGGTCGGAATATAGCTAGACAGATTACGGGCTTGTATGCCATGGGATGTCTTCATGCATTCTGTGTACAATTGCGTGAATGAATTTAAAGGCTGATTTTGTTTTGTTGAAATCGAGCAAGTAGCAACTCCCCTGCTAATGACTCTTCTGTAGGAAGTGAACTCTGTGAGACCTGTACTCTCCAGTGGTGCTTGATGGCAAAATTTGGATTAAGAGGAGTGGAGACCATTCATATATCTGTTCCTGTATGCCATGCTATTACTCTTCGATAGATAGCTAATCAATTATTTGGAAATATTCAAGGCCGATTTCTTAATTCTATTGAGTCAGATTAATCAGGGTTTTAATCATAAACAATATTTACTTCTGCTTCATCCTTCTGTCCTAATGTGCAAGACACATTTAAGTCTTTCTTTTGGCCAGTGCAATTCTCTTCCTGAGGTGCGTCTTTTGCCATCTTACAAAGAACTTTCCCTGAAGACTCACTATGCTGTTGCTATAGTCTGTGTAAGGGACCATGTGCATGTTAGGTTTCACATTTGATAAAATGTTGTTTTTGGACATGCCAGTTAGTATTATTCATAGTATTCATTATAATTTAATATATAGTGAGTGATTTATTCATAATGCATACTAAAACTAGAAAAGCACTCAGAGAGCGCAGACCTCCGCCTGTATTGTTCTTCCTAGGTTGTCATACATTTGAACCTAAACTATTCAGATTGCCACCACGTGGCCATACCATGCCATTACACCACTAAGCGAAACAGTGAATAGCCAATTTGGCAACCTCACCAACCAAATCCGTCTATCTCCTTTATGTCCCAAATTTATGTTACATTTAATCTGTTGTTTTATTCTATTTATGTTGCTGAACATACAGTCCAGCCACAAAAAATGACCACACAGATTGAAGTGGAAAAGAAGAGAGAGGAGACAAACAGGCAACTCAAGCAACACCTTCAGTCCATCTTAAAGAAGAGATGT
The DNA here is from genome assembly GCF_963854185.1 of Sardina pilchardus. Lineage (NCBI taxonomy): Eukaryota > Metazoa > Chordata > Actinopteri > Clupeiformes > Clupeidae > Sardina > Sardina pilchardus. Next base: position 30,496,987 of record NC_084994.1, on the reverse strand, counting down.
TTCCTTGTACGTCAAGAGCTAGGAGATGAAAAACTAACTGACATCTACACTGATCTTTGCGTTGTAGAAGGACACTCTGGAGAGGTCAACAGTGCACATGAAGTGTCAACAATTCACTTGAAACAAATTGAGACAAGGACATTCCCTGGGACCAAGAACACAGTCAAGTTGTCAAACATATTCTCTGACCATTTCTATGCAGATGAACCTGTCACAAAGGTCTTGACTTTGGGAATAGCCGGAGTGGGGAAAAGTGTTGCTGTGCAAAAGTTTGTTTTGGACTGGGCAGAAGACATAGAGAATAAAAAAATAGAGTTGACTTTTGTTCTTCCATTTCGAGAGCTGAACTTGCACAAAGACGAGGTCCATAGCCTCTCTGACCTTCTCGTTAAATTTTACCCAGACCTTGACGATTTGAAAGAATCCACTGACTTAAAAGGGGCTACAGTTCTTTTTGTATTTGATGGTTTAGATGAAAGCAGACTTGAGCTAAACTTCAGCAAGCACATCTGTGACCCAAAAGAAAAAGCATCTGTTGCCGTGTTAACAACAAGTCTAATAACCGGTAAACTGGTGCCTTCTGCACTCATCTGGGTAACAACGAGACCAGCTGCAGCCAACAAGGACCTATGTGACCTTTTCGACTTGGTTACAGAGATCCAAGGTTTCAGTGAAGGCAATAGAGAGGAGTATTTTAAGAAGGTCATCCCAGAGAAAGCTGAACAAATTATAGCACACATAAAATCGAAGAGAAGCCTCTACATAATGTGTCACATCCCAGTGTTCTGTCGGATCACAGCAGTGGTGCTTGGAGGAAAGGGAAAAGAGAAAAGAGTCTCTGACCAGGAAATGCCCAAAACGTTGACTGAAATGTACGCACAATTCAGTGTCTTTCAGATCACCAGAATGAAGAAATACCAAGAGGAGGAGATGAGCCCAGAGGAAAAAGGGCAGCTTCTTGTTAAACTTGGGAAACTAGCATTCAAATATCTGGAGGAGGGCACCCTGATATTCTATGAGAGGGATCTGAAGGAATGTGACATTGATTTAAATACAGGAGCATTGCAGGCTGGACTTTGTACACAGATCTTCAAAAAAGAAAGTGCTGTAAGTGGAAAGAGCATATTCAGCTTTGTGCACCTGAGTGTACAGGAATTTCTGGCAGCTCTTTACTTGCTCCATACACATGCAATTGACAAAGCAAATCTCTTTATCAAGACCACTTGGGAGAAGACTAGATGGATGGTCAAGAACACAAGGTTCGACCTCTATAAGATGTCTTTGGAGAGGGCCTTACTAAGTAAAAATGGACGATTGGATCTTTGTGTGCGCTTCCTTCTTGGACTGGCTCCAATGTTGGAGCCTGATGTCTGGTTCCCCCTGAATGATGTCCTGCCACATTTGGGTGTCAGACAACTGAGCATCAAGAAGACAGTTGAATACATTAAGAAAAAGATCAGCAAAAACATCCCACCAGAACGGATGATCAACCTTTTCCACTGTCTGAATGAACTTGGAGATGATTCACTGGTTGAGGAAATCAACAGGTAATCAACAAGATTCTTTGGTAAGACTTTATTTTAAGACACACATATTCACCATTAATTAGCTGCTTACTAACATGTATATTAGAAGCATACTAGCTATTTGTTAGTCATTATAAATCACTAATTATTACCTTATTCTGCAAGACCTTATTCTACCCTTACTAGACCCTTAATTAAAAATGTTCCCTGTGTAAGCTCTTAATTACCCCTTATATATAGCTATTAAAGGGGACATATCATGCAAAACTCACTTTTTGCGGGCCTTTGTGTTCATATTTAGGCCTCTACTGTTCTTATAAACACTCCAAGCGCGAAAAAAACTCATCAATCCGTTTTCTGTAGATCAGTAGAAAGACTTTGGTGTCAAGAAAGTATGCTGCTGTGAGCCATTTGGATGGCTCCCTTATTCTGATGTCATACTAAGGGAATTTGCATAGACCAACCCTAGCACCAGGGTCTAACATATGTGGTTTGATGCCAGCTCTGTTTTAGTCATTTTCACCTGTGAAACAAGCAGCGTAATCAATACATGCAGCCGGAGGCGTGGCCAGCCCAGAAACGGCTCAATTTGGGAGAGACCAATTCTAACCTCGTTTAAAAAGAGGTATGATATGTCCCCTTTAAATAAGTTGTTGCATATGAATCATGACCTAAATATGCATGGCTCAGTATGGGGCTTGTAAGGTGGTAGTACTACAAGAACAGTGATTCACCCACAATAATACTTATCAAAGATGGTCTGTTCAAATGGAAGTAAACACTAAGCCTTTATAATGCCGAATACAGTATGTTCCCTATTCCAAAGTTAGGTCTGTGTTCACATTTCACACATGTACACTATTTGCACTTGTGGTTTAGTGTTGACTTCCATTTGAATAGACCGACATGGATAAGTATTATTATGGGTGAACAGGGTTTCCCCCAGAAAATTTGTTAGTTAAGGTGGTGTCTGTCCAGGGGAAGGGGGCGTCGCCGTAGCGTCCCCGCCGCATCGCCGCCGCATCGCCGCCACTGCCCTACGATGGGGGGGGGGGGGGGGGGGGGGGTTGAGACTGTTGGTTTGACAACGACCGAGTCTTTTAGGAAGCAAGTCTGAGTCGAGACCGAGTCTTAAAGGAGTCAAGGCCGCATCAAGACCAACCAAAGAAAGAGGTTTTCATAATTTACATCACCAAGGATCATATAACAGTTCAATTCCCAAAGGGTAGAGAGGGGATTGTTGGCTACAAGAGCAGTCTAGCACACACTTGTCTAAATCACTTCTTTTCTGATTTGCTTTAACCCTTATGTTGTCCTTGGGGTCAATTTGACCCCAAACAGTGTTTAACACCATAAAATATATGGTTCACTTTTTTTGTTTTGCTTCAAGTTTCATGACTTTTCCTCATTTGAAGGGTACAACAGAGTAAACATGAAATTTGCACAAAAATATGTTTCCAATGTCCTGTAAAAAAAATAGTTACGTTGGTGGTATTGGGGTCAATTTGACCCCATTTTTATGAAACATGATGAAAATGAATATTTGACAAATTATGGATATTATTATTGTAATAGTATGAGAACATGTAGTTATTATCATTATTGCATATACAAGTACATATTACATATAAGTTATTTTGGCAGGTCTGAAAAAGTCCAAAAAGTCAGCCTTTGGGCTGTTGACACTGGATTGGCCATATTGCCAGTCAGGGTTCCAGGGTTCATAAAGGGGTGTGGGGGGGTGGGATTGTTTTGTAGGGCTTTTGATGGTGGTTATTACACTCTTGTTAAGTACCTACCACAAAAAAAATTGGGTAAAAAAAATAATTTTAATCATTTTTTGAGAGTTTTTTTAGCTGGGGTCAAATTGACCCCAAGGACAACGAACGTCGGTAAGATTTGAGGACAACATGAGGGTTAAGACAAGGAGGTCAGCTGAAGTAAAAATTTAGTAGGCTGTCAGAATTTCATTAATGTTGAAAATGTTGAATTGTGACACTAATGACAGCAATATACCTGGATTTCACATTCATTGTATCAGATTTAATTGTATCAGCAACCAATGAAACATCATTAACACAATTTAGACAATATTATACCTTAAAAGTGTAAGTTTACAACTCCAATACAGGGCCTTTTGTATCTTTCAAAACCTTTGCACTGCTCAGCATAGCACCATAGGATATATTTTAAAGCCAGTCAATATTATAATATTCTATTAAAACCAAGAATATTTGTAATGGTGGATATTTTAGAATATACCATGAAATAAAGATGAAACTGTATGAAAATGTAACATTGCGACTGTATGGTAAAGTTAATGAATTGTGATTTAGTAGCCTAAAGCTGCAATTCTTTGATTGAAGCTGTATATTGTGCGTGCCTGTTGCTCATAATAGCCTAAGAGAGCAGGAACGTTTTTAATGCTTTTTAAAACATAATTATAATGTATATATATGCTATAGCGAGATCGTACCGCATTGAACGCTAATATTTTGTCACTAGCAACCAAATCTGTCATCTGTCAAATACAGTTGCATGTTCAGCTCTGAACAAAAACATTCAGGAATTATTTCTACAAAACGGAAACGTGCGTCCCGCCCGGTCGGGATGAATGAAACTGGCATGGGAGACAAGAGGCTACATTTTAAAGTTTAAACTAGCCTGTGTAAACCTCAGACAATTTCAGAATTTTACAACACGTGAATGAATAGCCGTCACAAGTTGTTGTTAGCTGTAGGCTAGATGGCACAAGTGTTTGTCACAACAAATTACAAGATGCAGTGGGCTGTGCATTCATAGACGAGTGATAAAAAAAAAAAAAAAAAGATTTGCGCTCAAAAGTGCCGCTCATCCCACACATTTGGTAGATTCAACGGAGAACCATTCCTGTGAGAGTCGTCAAATCTAGCTAGGTTTAGGCTGTGTTTGCAGTCACTCTGAGATATGCGTGGCAGTGGAACCTGATATTAAATACTCATGCTGAATGAGCGCGTCGCCTGTGCGCATAGGTCAACTCGATTTGAAAAAGTTTGTTTTTTTATGCGTTCTACAGAGAAGGGAGACTAGCGGCTACGGTTTGGAATGACAGGGAGAAAACATGACAGAGTAATACGGCGAATATCACTATACATAATATTTATTTATTTATTTATTGAAGACGCTAGTTAAGGCGGCAGCCCTGTGTTGTTAAGGCGGCCGCCTTATCAGGAAAGCGCTGCGGGAAACCCTGGGTGAAAAACTGTTCTTGCGGTACTACCACCTTGCAAGCCCCATACTGAGACATGTATGTTTAGGTCATAATTCATATGCAACAACGTATTTAATAACTATGAATAAGGAGTAATTAGGAGCTTACATAGGGAAAATTCTTAATTAAGGGTCTAGTAAGGGTAGAATATGGTCTTACAGAATAAGGTATTAAAGGGTCACTGCACCCTAAAATAGGTTTTTTGAGCTGTTGATTGATTGAAAATACTCATAAGTGGTGAACTGTACTATTACCAGGGTTAATATTGACAAAAATCGTGTTTCTCGACAAAAGTAACATTTCGTCTGATTTTGTATTGGAGATATTGCTCTCTTGCGCATACTACCGTTTGAAAACATGCCATGGCATGTTGGTCCAAAATACTATTGGAATGCTGACGTTGTCTTGCACTTCTAGTCCGACACTACGTCACCGGGTCGTTACAAATTAGGACTGAAACGCCCCAACACCTGCTGCCCTGATTAGCCTACCTGTGATAAGCCATGTCTGCAGCACTCATTCCCAGATTGACACGAAATCACCATGGTTGATTGGTTGCAGCAGTGCTGCACTCTCTCTCCAAATTTCAGAACGTCTCGCCCATTTTGAAAGCCGTTTTCAGAAATGTGAATTGGGTGGAGTTATGGGGTGAAGTGACTCTTTAATTAGTGACTTACAATGACTAACAAATGGCTGGTATGCTTCTAATATACATGTTAGTAAGCAGCTAATTAATGGTGAATATGTGTGTCTTAAAATAAAGTTTTACCGATTATTTTTATTGATATTGTATCTATATTAATTTAAGTGCATAAAAGGCTGATCTCAGATATTTGTCTGGGATGTTGGGATTGAGTTTGCTAATGTGGACCAAAAGCTATTGATAGAAAGCTAGAATTGATTTTGCACAATATGCACAATAGGCGAAGGAACTGACAATTTTATTGCATTCTTTACATTAGTAATCATATGCATGTGACAAATAAACATCCTTGTAGTCAGGAAATAACTCATTGACCCCCACTGATTTGAAGAATATTCAGAAATGTTAAAATATGCATCTCTTCTGTTACACAGATACATGAGCTCAGCAGACGAGGAGAAGAAACTGACTCCAACCCAGTGTTCAGCTCTGGCGTACCTGCTGCTGATGTCAGCTGAAGAGCTGGAGGAGTTTGATCTGAAGAAATACCTGAGATCAGAGGAAGGGCTCCACAGAATGCTCCCTGTAGTCAGTGTCTCTAGGAGGGTCTGGTAAGTGAATCATTTGTCTTAGAACGATTTGCGTTGCATGTTGTCTGGATGTCCATTTTATTTTTAACTCAACTGAAGCTCATATCAATATCAGCCTACTTTTGTAGAGTTAATAACATAATTAATAACATTACAGCCGTTAGAGACGGGAGACCAAAAATAAATAGGGGGTCAATAGCAAAACGATTAGTCGACTAAAAAAATTGGCAACGACTAATTTTCATAATCGATTAGTTTGATTATGTCGATTAATCGCGGCAGCACTACTTGACCAGCATGTCATTGCACTCATCATGATTTGAGTGAGTGCTATAGGATGGTAGCGTTGTTAGTGTTTGATGTGTAAGGTCCTCTGGACAGAGGCTGGGTCAAGACAGAGTACTTCATTGTCCAGACTGGGAGGGGCTTTCATTGTTGTTACTGTCTTGGCTTTCCATGGAGCTCAGGGAAGACAGGGAATTTCCTCTGAACAGAGCCATACCGCCAAATACAAAATAAAGTTGGTTCTAAAGATATATCTGTCTTGTGTATTTTTGACTTAAGTGGTCCTGACAGAAGTGTATTGAGGAGGTCGGTGTTGTCATCACTGGGTGGTGGTTGGGACCTGTAGTCTGTGATGGATAGGATGCCTTGGCACAAGCGCCTGAGGTCTTTGGTCACGGTTTGCTAATGTCACACCCTGATTCAGGTTGACTCTAGCAGATCTGGGAATGTCTTTGTCCCCTTAAGGCAGCAAGTGGAAATGTGTATGAATGACTAAATGAAAGGGTTGACTGGCATACACTGGGCTAGTATGCAGTAGCTTGAAAAGTGGTGGGTTCAATTCCACCGTCATGCCCTTGAGTAAGGCCCTTTACCCCACTCTGGGGAGAATGTCCTTTGTAATAGAATGTAATGTCTCTTTGGATAAATAAATGTAAATGTAAATCCTTGCGATGGCCTCATTCAGGGTCAAGAAACAATCTGAGGTGTGCATGACTTCAGTCAATTGTTTTATGGGCTTGGAGGCAGGCCACTGATAATCAGACAAGGGGGAGAGATGTTGAGTTTGTTTTACGTGCTTCGTTATTGTTTTGTACGGAAATGAAGATTGAATGCTGCATCAACAAAACATCCTTTTCCCTACCAACACCCTTATATTTTTCTTACACATCACCTGTATTTGTTAAACAGGCTAAATCAATGTCGCCTCTCTAAAGCAAGCTGTAAAATGACGGCATCAGTGCTGCAGAGGACACCTTCCCATCTGAGAGAACTGGACATGAGTGACAATGACCTGCAGGATGAAGGAGTGGAGCTGCTCTGTGTAGGACTAAGAGATCCACAGTGCAAGCTGGAGACACTGAGGTGAGTTGATGAATGTTACCCCCATTATGCATGAAGAAATGACAGATTTGTAAATATGGTTGTATAATGCTGAGACATGTAATTTTGCAAGTCCATGTTTCTTACAATATTGTTAGTCTTTTACTGTACTGTATCTGTACAGTACATCTATGCAGTTTTATGTGGGTACAGATTTTTTTCAACAATAAATGTGGGTGTGTTTTTTTCTTGTTGTCTGATCACCCAGAAAGGCGGTGTTTTCTTGTCCTCAAATCCCTTTTGCCTGCATAAAGTCAAGCTATGTGTCATACCATTAGTAAAGTATGTTTTCCTAAATAGCTAAAAGGTATACTATGCAGATTTTGGTATTTTTGTCAAGTGTAGAGCTTCCTCCAGAGTCGCAAACGCATTTATGTTACTTTGCTATTGTAAATAGCAAACCTCTCTCGACTTATCCCCCCTGTACACAATGTAACTACTTTGGTTGTGGAGGTGAAGGATTAACATCAAATTGACCCCAAGGATAACATGAGGGTTAAGGTTTGTTTGCTTGACCTTTCATTCTAGTATCACAGGACTCCTGATTGTAGATTATGCAAGTGCTGATTTTAGTTTATCGTCAGTAATTGATCACAAATTAATTATTAATTTTTACAAAATCATTCCAGTTTGGATATATTGACAGGATAGTCGTGCCAACTATCTATGTCCGTTTGTGCAATAGTTGTGATGCAGGTCACATAACCACTGAATGTATCTCACAGGTTCTGCCTACCCCCCTATCTGTGTACAGCCAACACTTTGATTTAAATACAACAAACTTTTCTGTCTGTTTACCAGAAACGACTATATATTATTCTTGGAAGGGAAAATATATTCTTATTTCGCTTATTTCCACCATTTTTTCCATTCTTAATTACTGAATGAATGTGCTAGTGCTAGTCTCTAATAATGAGGAAAGATGATGTTTTGTTTCAGATTGTCTCATTGTCTGATCACACAGAAGGGCTGTTCTTTCTTGTCCTCTGCCCTCAAATCAAACCCCTCTTACCTCAAACAACTGGATCTGAGCTACAATTACCCAGGAGACTCAGGTGTCAGAGAGCTCACAGACAGACTGAAAGATCCCAGCTGTAAACTAGAGACTTTCAGGTGAGTGCTGGGTGTTTATCTGAGTTTGATGAGGTTCTAGTGGAGCTGGTCATCCATTTGCATCCTCCGTTGGAGGCCGTTCTGATATTTTCATGTTTTCCACATGTTCTCGTCCCACATATTAAACTGGGCATGTCATGGCCCTTTAAGTACTGCAGGTAAAAGTCCCCCAGTTCACAAATGATGCTGAATAGTTTACACTTCTACAGATCATTAACGCAGCTTGCACAGTGACTTACTGAAGGGCGAAGGAGCTCTGTTCTTTGAACAATTTGTAGGTAAATAATGAAATACACAAATAACTTAGGGTACATCCTCAGCAATACAACACACTTAGGTACTAAAATTAGCATCTCAACTTTTCATATGTCCAACCCGTTACACTGTTGTCACTCAATCCGGCAAAATATTCTTTGGTGTGACGTATTTGTGTGTGCTGTGTGTGTTCACTAATTCGGTTAAATTGGGTTAAATGCAGAGAAATGAATTTCTCTCACGGGATCAAAAAAGTATATATTCTGTTCTATTCTATTTATGGCTCCCGTTGACTGAAAAAAAAAAAAAACACGATTTCGAAAGCCTATTAGCTGGTTTCATTCGCATTGAGCTCAATGCCAATCAAACCAGCTAATAGGCTAACTGAAATAAAACCATGCCAATCTCTAGGTATGGTGAAGGGTATGTGATGATGTGGGGCTATTTTTATTCCAAAGGCCAAGGGCACTTTACCAGGGTGCATAGTGTCCTGGATCCATGAAATAACTGGCTTTTAAAAAATATAAAAATAAAAAAACTGCCTGTCTCTGGGAACACATAGGGTTAGCATAGGGGTAGCATGACACCTGTATTTTAAGGAACAATGCATTATTCATTCACAAAAAAAATGATGTCCTTAAAGGGATATTTCTTATCTTTTTTTTTATTTAAGGCATTAAGATCAATTTCCAATAGATGATTTTATATTCCACATAATAGTCAACTTTGGCATGTGTTCCAATACTTATGGAGGTAACTGTATATTTACGATCACTCAGGATGTTCTATTTTAGTCTGCTTTGGATAAATGCACACTAACACACTTACAGTAATCCCCCTCGAAGTCACTTTACTTTTGCTTTGCTTAATAGGAGCTACTCTTGATAAATATCCTGCTCGATATTAGCCTGGGTGTTCCCATCCTGCCTTGTGCGGTGATTTCATTCACGCTGCTAAGGCAGTCTGGAAAGCCAAATGTTCACCTAATGTTGGTGACCAATCACAGAACAGGGGAGAAAGCAAGACCATGATGGGCTATCCACAGGCGCATTTGATAGACATCAGTGGCGCCCAATGGGCATTTTTTCAAATATGAGAAAATGAACGTCTGGTTGCCAGACCACGTCTCATTTGAGATGTGGTAGGCGCTAGCCAGGCTAGCTCGATATACTGTACACTCTCTAAAGTGCATTACTGTCTCAGTTCACATACTAAAGTGTTGTGTCAAAACTGTATTTTCTTCTCTCATCTTTCTTAAGGTATGACTATGGAGGAGAATTCAGGATTAAACCAGGAATAAAATGTGAGTGACTTATGCATGATTTACAATGGCAGCATTAAGTGTGTGTGTGTGTGTGTCTGTCTGTCTGTCTGTCCGTCTGTCTCTGTCTGTCTGTCTGTCTGTCTGTCTGTCTGTCTGTTGTATACATGTCCTTTCCTGCCCCATGTTCTGATGAGGATGTTCTCTCCTCTCTCCTCTCCTCTTGTGTGCAGATGCCTGTGAGCTCACACTGGACCCAAACACAGCACACAGACTTCTCTCTCTCTCTGAGGGGAACAGAAAGGTGACGCGTGTGAGTGAGGAGCAGCCGTATCCTGACCACCCAGAGAGATTTGACTCCATCATTCATGTGCTGTGTAGAGAGGGTCTGACTGGACGCTGCTACTGGGAGGCTGAGTGCAGTTTTGATGAGATTTTTATAGCAGTGGCCTATAAGAGCACCCCGAGGACAGATGAGAGTGGGCAGATGAGCTTGCTTGGATGGAACGCCAAGTCCTGGAGTCTGAGGATCGATTGTACCAGGTACTCTGCCTGGCACAATAGTAGGGAGATTGTCATACCTACCCCCTCCTCCCTCTCCAACAGAGTAGGAGTGTACCTGGACTGGCCAGCAGGCACTCTGTCCTTCTACAGCGTCTCCTCTAACACACTCACCCACCTGCACACGTTCCACTCCACATTCACTGAGCCCCTCTATCCTGGGTTTTTTGTTTGGAATCACTCCTCAGTGTCCCTGTGCCAGATCACATGACCTCCTAATCCTGCAGCAGAGGAGAGCCACACACTCCTGTTTACAACTCCTGTTTACACACTCCTGTATGTGTTCTCTCTACTTGTGTGTGCGTATGTGGTGTGTTTGTGTGTGTGTGTATATTTCAGTTCAAGATTATCTCTCATTCTGTTGTCCCTCCTCTCTGTATTAGCTGTTTCCTCTGTCTATGTGCGTGTGTGTGCATCTCTGTGCGTGTTTGCATCTGTGTGTTTGTGTGTGTGTGTGTGTGAGAGAGAGAGTGTGTGTGTGTGTGTGTGTGTGTGTTGGCTGGGAGTATTAAGAGTTTAGTTTGTTGCTGCAGAGACATTTCCATCGTCTGATATGCTTGAGAGTGAGAGAGAAGGAACAGTTGTTTTATTTAAATAATAAATTAAATATGTAATTTGGTTAACATGTCTTTGGTGTGTGTTGTGTATGATGTGATTACACACACACACATTCAACCTTAATACTGCATATTCAGATTTGAAGAAGACCAGACAACGTATTTCTTGTTAACGTGAGCTTGCTGCTCTCTTTACTCAAACTCAACTCAGTCACGTTACTTACTACCATCTCAATGTGCATGTCTCTATCTTATCCTATCAATGCGCAGTAACCATATTTGTGGAATAACAGGAACACAAAATATAGTATTTTAGTAATATAGTATTGCCGTTCATGTCATGCCGTTCATGGAACAACAAAGCTTCGATAATGTTGTTTTCATAAGTGTAAACAATCATCTATCATCACGGCTAATTGGTTAATTTGATTACTAACACAGTCCTAAACTACACGCATCAATGCAAACACCACTTTTCATCAGACAATCCTAAAATCAAGCCGTAGTCTTCTTCAAACCATGGTGTCTTGCTGTTACGGTTTGGTATTTGTATTGACAGCGCTGTAGATCACAGATTCAGCCGTTGTTCTGTGGAGAGAGAACATCTCAGTCAGTGGCAGCTTTTCACACCTAAGTGTGCTGATTTATCAGCGATTTATTTCACTGTGACATTATGCATGAATTGCTGCAAGGGCAGCATGGGCCAAATATGCGAATTTATAAAGTGTGTATTTACAAAGATTATACTGTATATTACGACACCATAGAAGTTGACAAATGAGTATATTTGATTTACTTGTTGGAAAATGTTGTAGATTGAGACAGCTTTATGATTTAAGGTTTATATTAAATGACAGATATGCTGCAGCCACTGTTTTAAGGATGTGGAACTTCCAGCCATATTCATTCGTTCAGTTCCTGACAGCATCTGTGCAAATACAGCAGCCCCTAGCATAGTGCAATTTACCAGAGGTGGAAAACTCCAGCTTCAGTGAGTAAAAGTCCGACCACATATCTGTGCCAACCATTCATTTTAAAACCAGCTGATTCTAAATTAGCACAACTCTTCAGCTAGGTAGAGCAGCTAATTGATGAGATCACCTGTGCTAAGTGCACAGGTAAAACCAATACATGGTCAGACTTTTACTCACTGAGTTTTCCACCTCTGCAATCTACCATCCTCAAAACACAATTAAAACTAGATGTATTGTTCTTCCTTGGTTATCATACATTTGAACCTAAACTATCAATCCCCGACCAGTTGGGCAAAACGTAGGGTAGGGGAAGAGGTTGAGCACTGCTCTCCCATGCCCACATCCACGGCTGAAGTGCCCTAGAGCACGGCACCTATAGCCTAGTGTGCTCACTAATTCACGGATGGGATAAATCCAGAGACCAAATTCCTTTGGCCTTTTCCCTTGGCCGGGAAATCTGATTTACGTTTTAACTTTACAAAGGTTCCTGTAATGTCAGTAAATACTCACTGGGTGGCAGCACTGAGTCCCTGCAGATTCAGTGAGGCGTACTGGGTCTCCTCCTGTGGCATGACAGTTGGAGGCGGCTCAGGAACGTTGGGCTCTGGTTTGGATTTGCTGAACTGGACGCTGGCGTACTGGACGCCCTCGTCCTGGCTGGGCACCTCCTGCTGGTTTTTGGGCTTAAACTGGACGCTGGTGTACTGGACTCCATCATCCTCATTTTTGTGATCTGTCGCATCTATCTGACCAGCGCAACAGTCCACGGAAGAGTCACAGCAGGCAGGATTAGAGACTCCCTGTGAAAGAAAGTGACAAAAGTAGCGGAAATTCCTCAAGTAGCCTAGTATGTTTCTAGTTGTCTGGCATGATGCATTTTATGTTACTACTGTATATTATGGGGCAAGATTAAGCGAAGAGGTTGGGGGCCAGGTGTCTCAGTCCTCCACCAGGCTTACAAGTCAGGTCACTGTGTGCTGATAAGTGTAAATACAATGCTTACCGTTGTGTTGCTGTGAGTGTTCTTTACAGTTTTGGCTGAGTTATTTTTCTGTCTCCTATAGTCCAAAAATATCGACACATTTTGAAAAGCAGGGACGTGTATGCAGTTAAAAGATAGATGGAAAAACTATAACATTTCAATGCAGACTATTTTTTTCTGTAATCAGGAGAAGATGATTTACAATAATCAAATATCAAAAGTATGTTTCTGTTGTCACTTGCCTCCAGCATACAATGACAATGACCAGCAGGAGAATTACAGCCAAGATGGCCCCCAAGGCACTGAAGAGTATTGTGCTGCGCAAGCCTGAATCTGAAGAGAGACATTTTACAAATACAATACTTAAGTTCATATGTAGACACTGATGACACTTAGATCAAAGTCTCGTGTTGTGTCGAGTCTGTTAGTTAAAATAGTGATTTTGATGCGATCATGTCTCAAAATAGTAGTGCCTCTACGATTCCCTTTCGAAAGGCCATTTGACTTGAAAACGACAATGCGGACAAGCTTAAAAGTGGCGCTTCAGGCGTAATTATTCTTTTAAACTTGTTGTCATGTTGTGATATTGTGATGTTGCCAAAACCACCACCACTTTATACTGACACACATTTTTTAAGTGAAAGTAAAAAAAAATAATAATAATAAAAAAAAATGCACTGGACCTGGCAAAAAGATCCTGACCGCCGTTGAGTTATTCGAGCCGACCTTATTTTGCGCCTCACAGTGATAAAGTCCATCTACACCAGAGACGAGGTGAAGAGTGAGGTTGGGCATCCTCTCTGTGCCCAGAAGAACTGTTCCATCTCCGGTCTTCCTGTACCAGGTGTAGGTGTGCACTGGTGGGTTGGCATCACTGCTGCAGGTCAGAGTCACTGAGTTGCCCTCATGATGAAGGTCATCAGAGGGGCTGAGTGATGCTGAGGTCATCCTGGGGGAGTCTAGTTCACAAGCAACATCATATTATGTACTACAAAATACAGTATATTGGATGTCGTGACTGCCGGGATGTTCTGAAGATCACAGATAACGGTTGAACAAGGGAACATGAGAGATGTTGGTCCTAGTGGCATCAGCTGTTAATTTACTCTTTGATAAATATGGATTCTGTACTATGATTTGTGTGCTTAATTCCTGTATTTGTTGGAAGAAGTCTAGTTAGTAGCATCTAGTAGTACTCACAGAACACATCCAAAAATGTGCCATTAGATTTGCTGGCCCCGAGATTGTTCTCTGCCTTACAGTAGTAAAGCCCACTGTGCTCAGCGCTGATGTTAGTGATGCTGTAACTCCAGCCTTGTGCAAGCCATATGGATTCTGAACCATGCCTCCCTCTGTACCAGGTGTAGTTGTGCACTGGTGGGTTGGCATCACTGCTGCAGGTCAGAGTCACTGAACTGCCCTCTTCTATATCAACCGAGGGACTGACTGATGCTGAGGTGTTTCTTGGAGCATCTGCAGATTTTGAATATGGAAAGAGATAGAGAAAATTTTGCTTGCCTAAAATGTTGTGGACAGAAAGACCATTACAGCGGTTAATAGCAGCTACAGTGCTACACTCTATGAGAAATGTCCATGTGCTTCCATTTACCCCCAGAGTGTGGCGCTGTAGCTGCCTGGCTGTGTTCGGTACTGGCTGTAGCAACTTGTGTGTTTTTTTTTGTTTTCTAATTGAGGCTGTGCATTTCAAGTTCAGCACTTACAGGTTACATTGATCTGTACCACTGAAGATGTGTCATTCCCAATCTCATTCTCAGCCACACAGTAATAGAGTCCACTCTGCTCAGAGTTGATGTTTGTGAAGCTGTGATTCTGACTCAGTCCAGCTTGAGAAGAGCGATCGTTGAGCATTTTGTACCAGGTGTAGTGTGCTGGTGGGTTGGCATCACTGCTGCAGGTCAGAGTTACTGAACTGCCCTCCACTGGTTCACCAGAAGGACGGACTGATGCCGAAGTATTTCTTGGGGCATCTGACAGAAAACGTTTGTGTCAGATTATGACTTCAAATGTTTGTGCCAACAAAGATCTAAACAGGCACAACCTTTCACAATTGGATGCAGGTATCATATGTATTAGCTTTATAGACTTTTATCACACAAGTCCAAACAAATCATGCATACTTACATCTGACACTGAGAGTAATTGCAGGTGAACTGTGAATCTCATGTCTCTTAACAGCACATGAGTATTTGCCTGCATCTTTAGTGCAGACAGAGTCTATAGCCAGCTGGTTGTCAGTATTGTGTAGATCATAAACAGGTTGTGAGTTCCTGTACCAGATGTAGGTGGGGTTGTTACTCAGACTGCATGTGGTGTTGCAGGTCAGTGTCACATTGTCTCCCTCCTTCACTGTCACAGGACTCATCACTACCTGCAGTTCTGAAAAAACGAGATCGTATTAGTGTACTCTGTCTTTAAATGATATAAGAAAATATTGCACTACAGTCATATATGGTTTATATTAAACCAAATCACCTGTAACTGAGAGATGGAGATCAGATCCAGCCACCATTTCTCCTTCTTGAGATATAACCCTGAAGCGATATTTGTTTGAGTCATTAACGGTCAAGTTGCTTATGCTAAGAGTGTGACTATTCTTGTTGTCACCGGTATAAGTCACCCGACCCTGATAATTATCATCGTCTATCAAATCATCAGGTTCTCTATTATGAGGCCATGTGATAAACCAGAGTGTCTTCATAATTGTTTGATCACGAGGGTATGTGTAATAGCTGTGGAGCTCCACTGAGGAGCCCTTCAAGGCACAGATGCTCTGTGGGGTGTAGGTCACACTCCAGCAACTCAGAACACCTGAAACATGGACACACACAAGGAAGGGTTAATGGAACTGTGTGTGTCTATAATATTGACATTATTGCAAAACTGTCACTGTTTTCACTAATCAAACAGGTGTTAGATGTTAACACCTTTTCATTTCCATACACTGATTGCACTGATCACTTACAGACAGACGGTGATGGGTGACCCTCATGTCCTCTTAAAGCACAGGAGTAATAACCAGCATCCACTCTCACGTTAAATGTCGGTATGGACAGAGTGTTGCTGCTAGTTATGTGTGAGTAACTCAGAGGCTGTGAGTTCCTGTACCAGATGTAGGTGGGGTTGTTACTCAGACTGCAGGTGGTGCTGCAGGTCAGTGTCACTTCATTTCCCTTTTTCACAGGCTCTGGTCTCACTGACACATGAAGATCTAAGCGAAACAAAACAACAACAGAAACAAAGATAACAGGGACAAATGGTATGTTATTGTTAAAATTGCAGTGTGTCCATGAATAGGATGACTTTACAAACAAAATATCAATTGAATTTGACATTTTTGACATTACTAACCTGTAAGTGTCAGAGAGACCTCAGATCCAGAGTATTTCCCTTGTGAGTCATCAGTTATAAATCTGAATCTGTATTGTTCCCGAGTGTAACGGTTGCTCAGATTCTTGATTCGTAGACTACAGTTGTTCCTTTTATCCCCAAGATATTCCACACGCCCCTGATATCTGGAATCCTGACTCAAGTCAACCCTCCCCTGTTTAAGGTGCCAGAATGCCTCTATGATTTGATGACCACTTGGATATGAGTAAGTGCAGGGAATGTCCACAAATGACCCCCTTAAACCACAGATGTTGTTAGAGGCATATGTCACACTGTAGTCTTGTCCATCAATTTGTTCAACAAAAGCACCTACAAACACAATTACAGAGACATTTACTGTAAGAGATACAGTATTTAGACACTGCATCCAAGATGGCTGCTGGTCTGTCATAGGAGTTTGATTATACAGCAATTGATGAACTGGGTGAAATGTATTAAAAACTCATAACTTCATAACATCACTTTGAGATCATGTATTGTGCATGGAGCCAGCCACAACTTTGGCCCTTAAGGGAATTTCAGTCTGGAGAGATGACTCGTTTAAATGTTGGCATATGCACAAAGGGAATTCATGAAAGAAAATACCCAGCCCTATAGGAAATATGAATATACGTATGTTCTAATTTACCTGATAAGACGTAAAAAAGTGTCATTAGAATCACATCGCCTTTCATGAATGACATGGCTGCATCACCCTGCCTGTATGAAAGACAAACAATATAGAAACAGCAATGCACATGTGACTGTGTAGGCCTGGACTAAACTACTTCCAGGACTTAATTTAATAGTCCAGTTAATTGTTTGCTCAACAGAGTACAGTATGTGCATAACTGTACAAGTGTAACAGTGGCAAGGTAACAGATGTGCCAGTATGTTACATTACAAGACCCATGTGAGCTGGCCCTCCTTCCCATCTCTCTCTCTCTCTCCAGGACCTGTCTCAGTCTTAGTTCATCCCTACTATTCTTCACAACTTAAAAACTCATTGCTATTCCTCAAAATAAAAAAAACGATCCTTCATAACTCTAAAATGATGTGGATAGAACTATACCTTTGCCTCAATTGAACTGATGATCTGGTATACTTGGCATTTACAGTATGACGCACCTTGAATTAATCATGAGGAAATGATGATGAACGAGATAATGGTAATGAGTGAATAAACATAATGGTCACCTACTGTAGCACTGTGATCACTGGGTCAGTCAAAAATAGATAGTGCAGCAAGAGTTGTAACATTTCCACTTAACAAAGTTCCTGTTCTTTATGGTGTAACTCTCTAGCCATCACTCTAACATTGTGAGCAGGAACAAACTGGCTGGTAAAAAAGTGCAACACAATATTTCCCCTTTTCTGAAAGAGCAAGGGCTTTCGATGCACCCGACCTTTTGATGATCATTGTAGCTTGTTTTTAACACCACAGTCTTCATATCTAACAACTATATTTGGCATTGTGCTAGTGCATTGAACATGCACCTCATGCATGTTCACAAAACTAGAGTAACAATAATTTATTTTCAGTAATCACTGTACTGAAAAGCACAACACAATATGCACATGTTGTAGGGCACTGACATCTATATCCAAACATTCCAAGGGTGCTATCCCAGCATAGGCAGCCCTATCTGTGATAGTGTAGAACCACAGTCACATTTACCTACTGGGACAGATGAGAAACTTCCTTTTTCACTTTCAGCAGCTGATGATGACTGATACTGTATATTCACAGTTCATATCACATTCAGTACATTTAGTGTGGTGCACACGCTTTAGGTATGTTTAGAATGCTTCTAAAAATGCATATACCTTACCTCTGCCCCCAAAGTTGAATGAGAAATCTGGCTATTTTTCACACAGATCTCTCTTTCACGAAGTCAAAGAGAGCCAATACAATTGGTTCTACCTAGCCTGAGTTACGGCTACAGTGCTACACTCTGGGGGAATGAACTTGTGTGCACCTGACCTATGAAGCAGAGCCGATCACAACCATCTACTCCTCAAGCTGTGCTGGACACCATAACAAGGACTTGATGAGTCAAATACATTTCAGCCATTTTACAATTTGGTACAAGTGGTGTACAGTTCAAGAGTCTACAGAATCTATCACCTTCGTTGACCGTTCTCTCCTTCTACCTTTCATGTTTATTTTCTGATATTGTACATGGCTACGGTTATAGGATTTAGCACCTACTTTTATCCAAAGCAACATACAAATAATAACAACAATACTATACAGCAAACTATTTAAAAGTTGGGAATACTACATTAAGGGGAGTAGCAATAATAAACAACAATGTCAATTCAATCAATAGCTTAATGACAATAACTAAACGATGTTATACAAACCATAATAACGCATAAGAAACGCTTCTTAAAGTGCTGCACATGCTAAAAAAAGAGCTATTAACGAAATAAGTGTTACGTACCTTGTGTTTGCAGAGACAGAGAGCAGGAACTTCTGGTAAAAGTCTGAGTGTTTTTGTTTGTATTTGTTCATCTGAAGTAGGAGGAGCTGATAACACGGATGCAGACACTGTAGCCTACTTCTCCATCTTTGTTTTAACCACACAATATACTTCCCTAACCTTTAGCCTACAGGGATGTGGAGGGATGATCACGCAAATGTTTTAACCCTCATGTTGTGCTCATTTCATGTTAATTAGCGTGTTCCATGACTGCACTATGGCTTATTATAAGTCCATAGTAATATCTATATTATAATCTAATGTTCATCTGAAGTAGGAGGAGCTGAGAACACAGATGCAGACACTGTAGCCTACTTCTCCATCTTTTATTCTAACCACACATTATACTTCCCTATATTTTTTAAGCCTACAGGGATGTTACAGAGGGATGGTCACACAGATGTGTTAACCCTCCTATTGTGCTCATTTCATGTTCATTGATTTTGTGTTCCATGACAGCCACATTATAGTTTATCATAAAGTTATTAAGTCATTTTGAATATTACAAGTTTTGAGCTTCCATTGTCAATTCCGATCAGGCCTCATTGACCTGAGCTCATACAAGTCAGAGGGGGACATTTCATATCAAAGAAAGACGTTGGGGGAGAGGCTCCTATGGGCTGGCATAGAACCAAGAAGGGGAAGTGGGTGTGTGTTTCTGTGTGTATTAATGTACAGAAGTATCTCTCTCTCTGCGTGTCTCTTTCCAACAGGGTTTGTATCTGTGTCTTTTACCTGTTTCAATCGTCTCACAAGCCCCCATTGCCTAGTTTCATAGCATTCCCAGCTATTTCCATGGTGAAAATGTTTTCTTTCTTTCTTCCTTCCTTTCTTTCTTCACCCCTGTAACCCTCCCCCTCCCTCTCTCTCTCTCTCTCTCTCTCTCTCTCTCTCTCTCTCTCTCTCTCTCTCTCTCTTCCCTCCCTCTTCCCCTCTTTTCATTCCAGCTCACCAGTGCGAGATGCAAGTGAACAGGAAATGTACATACTGTCCATCTGGTAAATACTGTATCTGTATACTGTTAATTATATACACTGAAAATGGTCTCCCTCAGGGCAACAGTGACTCTGACCTTCAGCTGTGATGGCAACACACTAGCACACAGCTCCACTTGGCACATAACGAACCATGTCAAAAGTGCATTTCTAAAAGTGCATTTCTAAAGAGCATTTCTAGTCCTTGATTATGATAGGCTGAACAGTGTTCCATGTGTTTGTAAAAACCAAGCACAACCCTTCATGTTGACCACATCTCATTCTATATTGCTGTGCCACCACTAATTTATCAAAAAGTTAGAGCTGCTGTATCTCGACGTTGCTTGGCAACCATTCTGATAGAATAAATACATTTCTTGGCGAAAGAATGACATTTGACATTGCTGTGCCTTCATTTTAGCACATCTTGTAACACTATGTACTGTATACATTATGTAGTAGCCATCTTAGAAAAACAATAAGCCATTTGAGCCTGTAGGTTCCAGTGATTATAGGACATCCAAGGGGGTTTTAGTCTATGGCCTCTTGGTGTATATTGCATAAATAAGTACACGTCCGTGTATATATACAGTAAGTATATAGTGGTGTTATTAGAAAGCCTTGACGCTGATGCTGACTGTAACTATACTGTAACTATAATCTATATCCTCTGTGATGTACATCATTAGGTTTTGCAGCCTTTCTAAGTAGCTTGACTTCACAAGAACACCTTGTAGTAGGCTGGCAAAGTTTGAGTTAACACAAAATATGTAGGCCTATACAATATGCAAATATGTAGGCCAGACAATTTCATCCATTTATTTGGAAAAAACTGTTATCATTATACCTATTGGTATTATCATTAGAACATTGACATCCACAGCAAACAAACAAGAAATATTCACTATAAGCACAAATCAAACAAAGTAAATATATATGGATGTCTCGCATTGACAATGAATTGTTGTTGTGAATTGTTGAAGTCTAAAAAAATAATAAATATTTATTCATGTATAAATGCCTAAATTAAAACAAAAAAAGTAGAAAAGAAAAATGCCTTGTTATGTTAAGAACCTGACTGATAAGTCAACAAAGAGGCATATCTTTTCATGACAACTACGACTGAAAAGTGTCACATTTGAGATATTACAACAGTATCTCATCCAAAATCAGTACAGAAATCTAAAAGCGTGTGAAGCAATGTGTAGGCCATGATGAATATAGCCAGGTTGGATAACTCGTGGTAGGCCTATGGAAATGACCAACTACTGTACCTATTTTTGCTGATTCACTCCACTCCTGAGCCTCCATTAGAGAAGAGCTTTTTTAAGATCTGGTTACAGTTATTTTGCATCTTTCTAAAGAGTCACAGTTATGGCTGATTTGTTTCCTTCAGATCCTTCAGGTCAGCTTGTCTTTAGGCAACCCTCTGGGCTCTTACGTTCTCGTAGTCTGAAGCTCCGCAGCAAACCTGAGCTGCAGTCTGTGTGATCACACACACACACACACACACACACACACACACACACACACACACACGCACACGCACACACACACACACACAGGGAAGAGAAATATAGTGGGAACAATAGTGTAGTGTTAATAGTATAGTGGGAATAGTAGTACAGTGGGAATAGTTAGTGTAGTGGTAATAGTAGCATGTCTTACATCCAGAGTGTCATATTCAGGGGATTTGGTGGTGAGGTCAAGACCTGTGTATGTGTCATCAGCAGGACCAGGCTGGACAGCCTGCTAAAAATGAAACAGTTTAATAACAGATAAATACACGCTTTTTGACAAAGACCTAATTAATACAGACATATGCTTTCGACTGTGAAGAGAAAATAAATTACTTGTAGATTGATGTTATTTCGCTATTAGTATTCATACATGTACGTAAGCGGATTTCAAACTGCTACAATACAACTCCCTGATATTTCATGACATTTCCCCAAAAATGACTTTCCATGTTTGGAATAGGCTTTCCAAAATTCCATGATATTCTACCTTCAGTGTTATTTGGCATAGTAAGGGACTTTTGAGGATTTATTTTCTTCTTTAAAGGGATAGTTCGGGTTTTAAGATACAAAGTTATATGGGTTCCCTGTCAGCAACGTTGTGCATCAGCACTGACTTACCCCCCGACAGCGTCCTGTGAGCCGAGATCCAGCCGGTTTTTGATCGTTTTTGATGCCAGACTATTTTCTTCAGCAAGTTTCTGGGGTCACGAAAGTAAAGTGTTTTTCTTCTCAAAACCATATGCGTTCAACAGAGTGATATATTTGCACCACAAAAACGTTGTCCAGCTGTCAGTAGCGCGCAGTGATAGGAATCGCGAAAAATAAGTAAGTGATAACGAGGTTTGAATTTTTCCTGGACAACGTTTTTGTGGTGCAAATATATCACTCTTTTGAACGCATATGGTTTTGAGAAGAAAAACACTTTTCTTTCGTGACCCCAGAAACTTGCCGGACTACTTTCTTCAGCATCAAAAACCGGCTGGATCTCGGCTCACAGGACGCTGTTGCGGGGTAAGTCAGTGCTGATGCACAACGTTGCTGACGGGGAACCCGTATAACTTCGTGTCTTAAAACCCGAACTATCCCTTTAACATTGCTTCCCTCCCATGGTTAAATTTTATTTCAATGTTGGTATTGTGATATGCAAAAGTAAACTATTTAATGTAAAACTATGTAGTGCTCATGCCTGACATCCTGTTACATCCTGTACCATTAATGATGTATGTGTCACCATTGATTTGGAGATAGAAAGGACACAAGGGATACATTTTCTCTACCTGTGAACCAGCGGTGGTAGCTTGGACTGCCTCAGTGCTGGTGTTTCTCACCTCTCTGGCTAGAGCCCTGTAGACACATACAGGGCTCTTTACACTCTTTACACTCTCAATTAGACACTGTAGCTGATAAACGGGACTCATATTAGATGTTTTTTTTTTTTTTTTAAATATATTTTATACAGATCAACTCACCCTCTCTGGAGAGCAACTCCTATCAGAGCTCCTGCTACTAGTGCTGCCAATATGCCCACAATAAAGCCCACAACTGCAGGGGTCCGGAGGGAGTCTTTTGGGGGGACTATAAACACAAAAAAAGCAACGACAATAAAGATGTCAATGCCAAATGTATCGAACATTATGGAAAACATTACGAAAGGACAAAGACACTTGTTGAGTAATGCATGTCAGAAGATGCATAGCTAATTTGTTCAAAGTGTTAGTCCATGACTCCATTATGGAAAAAAGATTGGAAATGGAGAAAGACACCTTCTTCAAAGGTAAGCTGTCTATGTTAGTGTGAATAAACTCAATATACTTCCATACATGCCCAAGTGAAATTTGTATCATCTTGTACTTGAAATTGATATTACATTTAGTAGTTTAACAGTTTAGTACCAAAACCACAACTATGCTGAGACAAAATATGAAATGAAACAGCACTGGACCTGGCAAAAAGATCCTGACTGCAGTGGAGTTCTTTGAGCCAACCTCATTTTGTGCCTCACAGTGATAAAGTTCATCCATACCAAAGACACCAAGGAGGCAAGAAGTGGCTTTAACAGTGATGTCAAGAGTCCTCCCTCTGCCCTGAAGAGATGTTTCATTTTCGGTCTTCCTGTACCAGGTGTAGTTGTGTGCTGGAGGGTTGGCATCACTACTGCAGGTCAGAGTCACTGAGTCACCCTCTTGAAGGTCACCAGAAGGACGGACTGATGCTGAAGTGTTTCTTGGGGCATCTGACAGAAGCATTTTTTTTTTGTCAGATTATGACTACAATTGTTTGTGCCAACAAAGACATAAACATGCACAACCTTTCATGATTGGATGCAGTACATTGTTTGTTATTAGACTTGTCTCAAGTGTTAGTATCGGTATCAGTATCAGATACCATTTATGCGTCATATAATTGTATCACTAAAGACTAGACAAATATCATATACTTACACCTCACACTAAGAATCATTTCAGGTGAACTGTGAATCTCATGTCCCATAACAGCACAGGAGTATTTGCCTGCATCTTCAGGGATGACTGAGTCTATAGCCAGCTTGTTGTCTGTTGTGTGTAGATTATCAACAGGCTGTGAGTTCCTGTACCAGATGTAGGTGGGGTTGGTAATCAGACTGCAGGTGGTGCTGCAGGTCAGTGTCACATTGTCTCCCTCCTTCACTGGGGCAGGATTACTCTGTACCTGCAGATCTTCATAAGAGGAAATTGAATAACTGTGTACTCTGTGTCTTTAAATTAAATAAGAAAATATTCCACTGCAGTAATATATGGTTTAGTCAACCAAATCACCTGTAACTGAGAGATGGATATTAGATCCAGCCACCTTCCCTCCTTCTTGGGATATAAACCTGAAGCGATACTTGTTTGAGTCATTAATGGTTAAGTTGCTTATGCTCAGAATGTGGCTATTCTTGTTTTCGCCGGTATAAGTCACCCGACCCTGATAATTATCATTGTCTATCAAATCACTTGGCTCCCTATTATGAGGCCATGTGATAAACCAGAATGTCTTCATAATTGTTTGATCACGAGGGTATGTGTAATAGCTGTGGAGCTCCACTGAGGAGCCCTTCAAGGCACAGATGCTCTGTGGGGTGTAGGTCACACTCCAGCAACTCAGAACACCTGAAACATGGACACACACAAGGAAGGGTTTATGGAACTGCAGGCATAATGATTTCATAATCACCATTCGTCAGTACCACAAACTAACATAGATAAAGTGATGTTCTTTAGTCACATGGAAATTGAGATAAAGCAATAGTGTGTCTAAAACATTAAAAAAATATTACAAACCAGTTGCTAACAGCAGGTGCTAGCACTGATCGCCACTAATAGTCACTTACACACAGATGGTGATGGCTGATCCTCATGTCCTCTCACAGCACAGGAGTAATAACCAGCATCCTTATAGAAGTTAACTGAAGGTATGGACAGTGTGTTGCTAGTTGTGTGTGAGATACTCAGAGGCTGTGAGTTCCTGTACCAGATGTAGGTGGGGTTGTTACTCAGACTGCAGGTGGTGCTGCAGGTCAGTGTCACATTGTCTCCCTCCCTCACTGGGGCAGGATTACTCTGTACCTGCAGATCTTCATGAGAGGAAATTGTATTACTGTGTACCCTGTGTCTATAAATGCTAAAAAAAAAAAAAGAAAAACATTGCACTATACAGTCATATACAGTATGGTTTATATTCACCCAAATCACCTGCAACTGAGAGACGGAGATTAAATCCAGCCACCTTCCCTCCTTCTTGGGATATAAACCTGAAGCGATACTTGTTTGAGTCATTAACGGTTAAGTTGCTTATGCTCAGAATGTGGCTATTCTTGTTATCGCCGGTATAAGTCACCCGACCCTGATAATTATCATCGTCTATCAAATCATCAGGTTCTCTATTATGAGGCCATGTGATAAACCAGAGTGTCTTCATAATTGTTTGATCACGAGGGTATGTGTAATAGCTGTGGAGCTCCACTGAGGAGCCCTTCAAGGCACAGATGCTCTGTGGGGTGTAGGTCACACTCCAGCAACTCAGAACACCTGAAACATGGACACACACAAGGAAGAGTTTATGGAAGTGCAGGTTTAATGCTTTCATAATTACCATTCGTCAGTACCACAAACTACCTAACATAAAGTGATGTTCTTTAGTCACATGGAAATTGAGATAAAGCAATAGTGTGTCTAAAACATTAAGAAATGATTACAAACCAGTTACTAACAGCAGGTGTTAGCACTGATCGCCACTAATAGTCACTTACACACAGATGGTGATGGCTGATCCTCATGTCCTCTTACAGCACAGGAGTAATAACCAGCATCATTGGCATAACTAACTGAAGGTATGAAAAAGGCGTTTCTGGTTGTGTGTGAGTTACTCAGAGGCTGAGAGTTCCTGTACCAGATGTAGGTGGGGTTGGTACTCAGACTGCAGGTGGTGCTGCAGGTCAGTGTCACATTGTCTCCCTCCTTCACAGCTGCAGGATTACTCTGTACCTGCAGATCTTCATTAGAGGAAATTGTATTGCTGTGTACTCTGTGTCTATAAATGCTAAAAAAAAACATTGCACTACAGTAATATACAGTATGGTTTATATTCATCCAAATCACCTGCAACTGAGAGACGGAGATTAAATCCAGCCACCTTCCCTCCTTCTTGGGATATAAACCTGAAGCGATACTTGTTTGAGTCATTAATGGTCAAGTTGCTTATGCTCAGAGTGTGACTATTCTTGTTATCGCCGGTATAAGTCACCCGACCCTGATAATTATCATCGTCTATCAAATCATCAGGTTCTCTATTATGAGGCCATGTGATAAACCAGAGTGTCTTCATAATTGTTTGATCACGAGGGTATGTGTAATAGCTGTGGAGCTCCACTGAGGAGCCCTTCAAGGCACAGATGCTCGTTGGGGTGTAGGTCACGCTCCAGCAACTCAGAACACCTGAAACATGGACACACACAAGGAAGGGTTTGGAACTGTGTGTGTCTATAACAGTTTTATAAAACAGCATTACAAGACAGTATTACAAAACAGTCACTATTTTCACAAAACAAACAGGTCTTAGATTTTAACACCTTTTCATTTCCATAAACTGATTGCACTGATCACTTACAGACAGACGGTGATGGGTGACCCTCATGTCCTCTTAAAGCACAGGAGTAATAACCAGCATCCACTCTCACGTTAAATGTCGGTATGGACAGTGTGTTGCTGGTTGTGTGTGAGTTACTCAGAGGCTGTGAGTTCCTGTACCAGATGTAGGTGGGGTTGGTACTCAGACTGCAGGTGGTGCTGCAGGTCATTGTCACATTGTCTCCCTCTCTCACAGGCTCTGGACTCACTGACACATGAAAATCTAACATATCACAACAACAACAAAAATAATGTTACAAATGTGTGGTGTGTCCACGAATAGGATGACTTTACCAAAAAAAAAAAAAAAAAAAATACATTACTTACCTGTAAGTGTCAGAGAGACCTCAGATCCAGAGTATTTCCCTTGTGAGGCATCAGTTATAAATCTGAATCTGTATTGTTCCAGAGTGTCATTGTCTCTCAGTTCCTTGATTTGTAGGGTACAGTTGTTCACTTCATCCCCAAGATATTCCACACGCCCCTGATATCTGGAGTCCAGACTCAAGTCAACCTTCCCCTGTTTAAGGTGCCAGAATGCCTCTATGATTTGACGACCACTTGGATATGAGTAAGTGCAGGGAATGTCCACAAATGACCCCTTTAAACCACAGATGTTGGTAGAGGCATATGTCACACTGTAGCCTTGTTCATCACTTTGTTCAACAAAAACACCTAAAATCACAATTCCAGAGACATTTTAGAGGTGTACAGATACTGCACCCACCATGGCTACAGGTCTGTTTGCTACAGGATTTTATTTTTTCCAGCAGTTGATGAACTGGGTGAAATGTATTAAAAATACATCATAAAAGACAATATCCAGCCCTATAGGAAGTACAATACAGATATAAACCTGTGCTGATTTACCTGATAAAATGCAAAAGAGTGAAGTGAGAATCATATCACCTTTCACAAATGACATGGCTGCATGCCTGTAAAAAGATAAACAATATCACTATGGAAACAGCAATACACATATATTTATGTAGACCTGCAGCAGGC
This sequence comes from Sardina pilchardus, assembly GCF_963854185.1. NCBI lineage: Eukaryota > Metazoa > Chordata > Actinopteri > Clupeiformes > Clupeidae > Sardina > Sardina pilchardus. The sequence continues at coordinate 30,469,370 of NC_084994.1, read as the reverse complement.
TACCAGGAGTTATAGTCCACCTAATTGTGCGCTCAACAGAGATTGAAGTTTAACTGTAGCAAGGTGGCAGGTGTGTTGCAGTATATATATGATACAAGTTGAAGACCCAAGTGACCGGCCCTTTCCATGGTTCTGCCCTCTCCTCACTCTTTTTTTTTCAGCTTGAATACTCATCTCTGTTCCTCAAAATAATTACCCTAGAACTCGAAGTAGTCCGAATTTAATCCCGCCCAAAAAAAAATGGAGGTTGAGAAATTCAGTCTGGCACAGTTCCACTTCAACTTGTTCTGGCTTGCTCTGGCTTGTCCTCTGTATGAGAATCAGACGACCACCGAAATCGGCAGGCTTCATTACAAGATAATAACTTTAAAAATCAAATCAAAAAACAGAGATTAAGTTCCAGAATCATATTCTGAATAGAAATGAGGTCTGGCTACGTCAGGCTACAAGATAAGAATAACAATTATTATTATTATTATTAATAATAATAACAATATTAATAATACAATATACAATATATAATTATTTTGCCCCGAGGGCTAACACACCTTGGGGTGCCATCGTTGACTTAAACGCACGTAATCCTTACCCTAACCCTAACCTTAACCCATGCCTAACCCTATAGTGCTGCCTTGAAGACAACGTTGGGGACCTAAAACAATTTGATGTTTATTTTGTTCAAATTGTACTTTTTTTTTTTTTTTTTTTTTTTTTTTTAAAGCTGTTAACTAAATATTGCAAGTGTTACATACCTTGTGTTTGTTGAGACTGAGACTGAGAAAGAAACGTCTGCTATACTGGTAAAAGTCTAAATGTGTATGAGTGTTTTTGTCTGTGTTTATTTATCTGAAGTGGAGCTGAGAATACGGATGCAGACACTTCTTCATCTTTTATTTAAACCACACAATATACTTCCCTATTTTTTAAAAAGCCTGTAGGGATGTAGAGGGGTGATCACACATGTTTTAACCTTCTATTGTGTTTGTTTCATGTTTATTCGTTTTGTGTTCCATGATGACACCTGCATTTTAGTTTATCATAAATCCACAGTAATATCTATATTATAATCTAATGTTGTGATAGACCTTTCTGTCAACTTAAGTTATTTTGAATATTACTAGTTTTGGCCTTCAGCAACTCTAACATTTGTATATCATAAATAAATATATAAATAAGAGAAATCTGTCTCTACAAGTCTAAAGTAGCCTTCTTCTAAATTATATTCAGGTAAATGCCTTATTTACATGCCTAATTGCATAAAGAAACTGAACTGAATTGAACCGACAACTTTCAGGCTACTGCACGCTAGTCCAACTCCTTAACCTCTATACTAGCTTATCTCATAGAATTGTTGTCATGTACTGTATATCACCTCGATCCCGCTAACCACTCAGTATTATAACCTGTATGCAGGTATCAGACATTTGTACATGTCATTTTATGGATTAAAAAAAAAAAAGAAATCAGCAGTTTGATTGTTTGACTTTTGCAGAAACAGTGGCTTTGTAGTAGGTTATGAGGACATCAAGAGGACATCACACAAAAATATTGTCACCTTGGTTCACAGTTCTACAGTATTTCAAATCTGGAATGTAGATATTTTGTTTTTCATATTGCATATGACAAAAATGTAGTTGATATTCTGAAGAAGAGAACAGAAGCGAAACTGGTGAAACATGCATGTGTGTGTGCCTCTTTGTGGTAGAATAGAATAGAATAGAATATATACTTTTTTGATCCCGTGAGGGAAATTCAGTTCTCTGCATTTAACCCAATTTAACCGAATTAGTGAACACACAGCACACAGTGAACACACAGTGAGGTGAATCACACAACCCAGAGCAGTGAGCTGCCTGCCCAACCAGCGGCGCTCGGGGAGCAGTGAGGGGTCGGGGATCGAACCGGCAACCCTCCGGTTACAAGCCCGGTGCGCTAACCAGTACACCACGGCTGCCCACCACCAGGTTTTAGCTGAAGGAGAAGGAACTTAAAACAACAAGGGCAACACTTCACTTTAAAAACAAAAACAAAAAAGGTGACCACAGAGTGCATGTTTAATACACAAAGTGGGCAGAGTCAAGCCAAGGTCAATTACTAAAAGATTTTGTTAAAGCCAACCAATAGCGCTGTTCAGCAATACCTCTAAATGGAGAGAGAGAGAGGGAGAGAAAGAAACGTACACTCTTGTTATGCCTGTCACAAAAATATGAATTATAATCATTATAATGACCACAGCTTCTCCCTGGAGGAATACAGTATACTGTACTACTGTAATTTAATAGCACATAAGCTTCTCCTTGGAGGAATACAGTATACTATTGTGATTTAATAGCACATAAGCTTTTCCCTTGAGGAATACACTATTGTGATTTAATAGCACATAAGCTTTTCCCTGACTCTGTCTGTCTGTCTGTGTGTTACACGCATAACTCTCAAACCACTCATCGGACTGACCTAAAATTTGACACAGGTCTTGCTAATGGCATGCGTGAGTGCAGTGCAAAGTTTGGTAGTTTTTGGACGAAAAATGACAAAGCTAACGTTAAATGAAACAAAATTCAACTCTACCACAATCCCACAATTACCGCTCTCCGTTCTCTAGCCACTCCCCAATTCTCACCCTGACTTACTCCATCATAGAAAAAAAGCCCATTTCGCTGACAAACTCACGTGTTGCCATTCATGGAAATTACGATGTCTCACTTAAACGGACCGTTTCAAGATTGTTGATCTTGGATAAACATGCTGAGTCCGACACACATGCACCCATGTTGGTAAGCAGGCTGTTAAAATAGGCTAACGTAACGTTGATAGTTGCCTGATCAGGTTGCTGATCTTGCAACAATATGCCGACACACACACATCGGTAGCATTCTGTTAAAATTTGCATTTAAAACAGCCGCTCTTGACTTTATCGGCTATGGGCATAACATTCATTCAAACATCCCTTCCGAGTTAATAGCACTGGCATGGCCATGTCATGCGGTTATTTCATAATTTCCAACAACAGCAAAAACGCTCAGGTATGTAATGTGTCCAATATTGCCATTAGCTGCAACTCAAACGCCTTTCCCCATCACTCTTTTACTTTGCAAAGGTAGTAAAAAGCTAACATGATCTACCTGCATGAACGTAATTGGGCTGGGCAACAAGTTTCTTGGAAAACATTGTTTGTAGGGGCACTGCACTAGTATCAATAAAATGATAGATAGATAGATAGATAGATACTTTATTGATACCCAAGGGGAAATTCAAGAACCATTCAAATGGCAACCATCACTCATCTGTTGGTGATGAGTCAGGCTGGGCTCTCCTGAAGTGCTGTTCTGGTTTGGGATCTTTTTGGATGCTGCCGTATCACAGACTCACACCATGGTACATGGAGTGTAACGCCTCAGTCAGCTCCAGCTTTTCATTCATAAACCATGCTGATTTATCGAATAATTTCACCTCTGAAGAAAAGAATGAAAAAACTGAAAACAAACAAACAAAGAGAGTATCCCACCAAGGGTATACGAGGCACACTCTCAGAAAAAAAATGGTACTGTTCAGTACCTTAAAAGGTACAAATGCTTGTGTATGTGGCAGTACCTTTAGAAGGTACAGAGCAGTACCTTACAAAAGGGGCACATATTTGTACCTTCATGCTATGTACAGTACCTTCAATGGCCTTTAGGAACTATTTTGTACCTTTTCTCTATAGTACACGTTTGTATCATCATCGAGGGTACAATTTTTGTATCATTAAGGTACCACCACAGAGACAAGTCAATTTGTACCTTTAAAGGTACCTTGAAGTTCCCTTACACAAGTCCATTTGTACCTTGTATACCAGGGCTATTCAATTAGTTTGTAATAGGGGCCAGTTCAGGAAAAGTATCACAACTGAGGGGCCGGAGAAAAAATGCTTGAAATATGAGTAATTACGTACAAATGTAGATACAATAAACTACAACAGCACCAATATGGGTGTTCAAATGTTGCATTTTGTAAATGCATAATATCAGAGCCTGTCCCTTATTAGACATTCTCTGATAATATCGTTTTTTGGTGGTTATTTGTGTTTTGGGAATATTTCTGCCACAGGCCCAGACTACCACAGTGGTAGGCCAACATTGGGAAGGTGACACTGGATCTATATTGCTAATATGTTGCATTTTGTAAAAGCATAATTATTTTGTGGTTATTTTGTTGTATTTGTGTTTTGGGAATATTTCTGCCACAGGCCCAGACTACCACAGTGGTAGGCATTGGGAAGGTGACACTGGATCTGCATTGCTATGGCTAATATGAAATCTGTGATAACATTAACAACAATGGAATCTGAGCTTTGCGCAGTAACTGCTAGGTCCATACAATTTCCAATGGGCACAAACAGGTTTCAAACAGTGTTTAAATGAATTAAATGTGCGTAATCGGTCGCATATGTAACTCATCTCAACATACATTTAACGTTCCCACCATTTAAATTGGATGAACGTGTTCACAAATCAATGTTACTTACAGTGGACTTGACATCAAGGCGATGGATGTGTATTAGTTTCACATTGAAACTATTTGCGTGGTGCAACCCGTTAAAATGTTAGCTTATAATACTCCAATGTAGTGGCAATTTACGTTGAAACTAAGCTAAGATGGAACTTATGTTCAACTCGGTCAAAACGTTACGTGCAGTTGGCTGAGGTGCAGTGGCTGCAGGACTTCAGAGCGAGTGAGAGCATGCAACAGAACTGATGCCACCAAAGTTTAACTTTTAAACCGACTCCTATTTGCTCCAATAGCTACATTACGAGTGGCGAATGTTTTCGCGAGGATGTGCTTGGACTGGAGAGGCACACTACCGGTGAGATTTCATGCACCAAAAATGCTTCATGCTTTGAGGAAAACAGCTTGGATTTGGCGCACGTCAACATGTTGGTGACGCTGCGTAAAAACGAAGCAAGGCACCTCTTTGTATAATATCCAGTAACAAAGTAGCCTACAACGGCAACGCACCACACAGAATATTATTTGTAGGCGCTACTCGCAGTGTAGCCTATCACTGCACCTCCATTATCGTGTTTTCCACCAGCTATTTACGTCTCTACCGATCATAAGGATTTGCTCATATAACATCAGCCAACACTTCAAGGGCCACTACAAAGTATCTCGGGGGCCGGATCCGGCCCGCGGGCCGCTAATTGAAGAGCCCTGTTGTATACTGTAAGTTCCCTTACTGGTCATACATAAAAATAAACACTTGTCTTAAAAATACACCACAGTAAAAACTAATTTCATTTTGTTTTAATGCATTCAGATGCATTCTGGCCACATAAGACAAAATACATATCCACAACATTACTTAAAAGGTGAAGACTGGTTAGACTGAAAGGTTAGACTGTTCTTGTTCTCAGAGCACTTATGTTTGATACAGTAGGGTTGGTGTGTGTGTGTGTGTGTGTGTGTGTGTGTGTGTGTGTGTGTGTGTGTGTGTGTGTGTGTGTGTGGAGGGAGGGAGAGAGAGAGAGAGAGAGAGAGAGAATTGCCCAGTGTGTGTGAGAGAGAGGGAGAAAACAGATAAAAATATGAAGAGAGAGATCAATAGAAAGTTGAGGAAAGAGTGTAGGAATGTGTATGAAGAAGCACTACTGCCGGTGCGTTGTTGTGTGAACTCTTTGAGGTTTTGATTTAGCTTAGTGTTCTGTCTCATATACAGAGCCTATGAAAAGTATTCACTCCCTTGGATATTTTGCCATTTTATTGTTTTTGTAAATGGGAATTTGGTCAATTTCTCTAGGCAAAATGCAGGCTATATTTTAAATGGGCATGTTTGGATGGTGAATGGTATAAACTGAGGATGTTTTTGAAAATAATAAGAACGTGTCTTAGCACTTCTCAATTTAATTGGCATTATACTGATTTGTGGTTTCAAAAGGATTTTGGAAAATGGGTAATGATTGGAAATCATCGGTTATAATGGCTTGAAAGAAGAGTGATGTTGCAAATTACAATATTATTGCACATTGTGGTATTTCTTATTCACCAGAGAGAGAGAGAGGACAGGGTGAGAGAGAAGAGAGGGAAAGAGAGAGAAGAGATAGATAGAAGAGTGGCAGAGAAAGAGAGGGAAGAGAGAGTGATAGAGAGAGAGCAAGAGAGAGAGAGAAGATAGAGAAAAGAGAGAAAGAGAGAGGTTATTTTTAGTTTAAGTGCAGAGCTCGTATAATGCTGATGCAAACAAAACAGCCTATACTTCTTTTCCTCCATCTGTGGTTAGTCTGGCCCTAGAGGCCTTTTTCCTATTGGAGATGAGTAGCATCAATGCAAACTGCTATTGGTTACTCACACTAATTGTACACCAAACTCTCCAGATCCTACTGCCCACACAGTGGCGTTGTATAATCCAGTTAGGTTAAACTGTTGTGATTTAATGTATTGTGCTTTCCATTGGCATCCAAAGCATATTATAGTGAAGGAGCCTATCTACTAACCATCACCAATGGGCAATGCAAGATGATGGCACATTTTACATATGGTTGCAAATTTGAGTCCATGAGCAAATAGAAACCCTGAGGACTATTATCTTTGCATGATTTATTTGTTTATTTGTTGAATGAAGTGACTCCAGAGTTAACTTAACTCAGAGAGCAAATGAAGAGTTCAGATACAAAGCCCTCTAAATCCTACAGATTGATATTTCAGACCAGTAAGAGAGTGGTGCTTAGCGGAATTTGAAGCTAAATTACTTGATAATGGATAGCATTCACTGTGAAGAGCATCCATTCACTCATCATCATTATCTCATTTTTGACGGAGGTGGCATTGAGAGAGTTCTGCATCAGAACTCTTCAAATGTTAGCCATTCAGCCACCAACATGAAGAACTGTATAACCCCTCTGAAAGGTTATTATTGGGTGCAACCCACTTTTTTCTCTTGTAACAACTGTATGCCACCCTGTAAGCAGTAGGTCTAACTTTCCTGTTCGATCAATCCAGTAGAACATGCCTGAAAGAAATACAAATGCACTTAATTCGGGAGCTTAATTGGTCAGGTAGAGCAATGAAATGTATGATCCCATGTGACAATGACCTTTGACCCCATGGCCTTGAGTGGGGTGCGGTGGGGTGCGGTGGGGTGCGGTAACCTATACCATTTATTGATATACAGTACACTGCTCAGAAAATGAAGGGAAACACATACAGTTTTACCACAACAAAACACATTGTTTTAAAAACTTCCACCCTTTCCTCTATTCTAAAACTACATTCATAGATTGTCTGACTGACTGTCTTCTCACTTTTGCTCAGGACCAGAACAACAAATAGTTATTTATATTTAACAACTGTAATTGTTTGGTTTGAAGTGCATTTTTCTATAGCCATGTGAAGGTCTCTGCTCTTAGATGTCAGAGCCGCATGCAAATTGCGCTGCACCAGATGCTGGGTCAAATAACAAACAGTTGCTGTCCTCTTCCAATTCAAATGAAAATATTTACATACCCACTTACATGGAGCCAACACAAAAAATGACCACAGGCGACAGTACACCTTTCACATCTCATTCTGAGGTACAGTATGTGCGACACATATCAAGTCTGATACGTCTCTCCAAGATGATCCTCAACCAATTTCCATGTAAGTTCATTATGTTTGTGCAATTAGAAAGCATCATGAGGTAATTTTCCTAGAGGAACTACAACATTTTTGCTGTTGAATTTATCAGGGCTGTGTACAGACTACAACAACTCTCATACTTTACCTTCTAGGGACAACCTTGGTCTTCCTCTGCTTGGAGAAGATTGCTTACTCATGGTCTCAACGTGAGTATGCCTTATAGTTTAATTATTTCACATCGATCCAAAGCTAGGGCAACTGCCTGTCTACCCGACTTTGACTGAGCTGATCCCCCTCCGAAAGTTGTCCGTCACGGCGACATATATGTCAACTTTTATTCCGTAGAGCCCCTGGTATCATTGTAGGAAAATTGATCTTCTTAGTTGTGCAAGAAAATAACTATTGCGTATCTTGAATCTCGTCTTTGTGGCTCTCCTGCCTTTGTCATTCACTGTATTCGGCAACGCTTTACTTGACGGGTTTGTTCATAACAGATTTACTGTATAACAGCTGTCATGAACTGCACATGAAGCATTCATGTCTGTTTTATGAAACATGACTCAACATTCATACCAACCCTTCGGTACAGGGTATTATGAATCCTCTCTAGCGTTTGTAAACATCTCATGGATATTTTATGAAGTCTGTCACTTCACTATACAAGTTGTGAAGTATTCATCATACTGGTAAGAGAACTACTGACCATCTGTGGACCTCTGACTGGTTGGACATTCCTGTTTTATATATTTATACAGTCATTGGTGTAGACAATTATGCATTCTTCAGAGGTCCACAGATGGTCAGTAGTATAACAAAATAACATTATGGAGATGTTGATTTCTTTACAAACTTATCATAAGAAGCAATAGACAGTATACATCATTATACAGAACAGCTTTTTCATTGCAAAAGTTGAACAGAAAACTATTGACTGACTTTTGGACTTGTAAAGTAATAAAAACTAGAAAAGCACTCAAAGAGTGCTATCTAATTTAATCAAGTATTTCTTCCAGTATTTCTCCATAATGCCATACAGTAATACTTAAATCACTAATGTATTTCACTAATATTGTGTAATTTGTCCTTTGAAACAGATGCCCTGGTCAGGCTGGTTAATGGGAACACAACATGCTCAGGTAGAGTGGAGGTCTACTATAATGACACGTGGGGCACCGTGTGTGATGATGGCTGGGACCTGAGTGATGCTGAGGTGGTGTGCAGACAGCTGGGGTGTGGAGGGGCTGCCTCTGCCCCCCAACAAGCCCACTTTGGCCAGGGGAGTGGGGAGATCTGGATGGATGATGTCAGCTGTGCCGGTTCTGAAGGATTCCTTACAGACTGCACCCATAGGGGCTTTGGACAAGAGAATTGTGGCCATGCTGAAGATGCTGGCGTGGTGTGCTCAGGTTGGTGCCGGACTAATAACCATCACAAACATGCACTCAATCTAATCCTCACAGAGAGCCCTATGAGGAGAACAACACCCTCAATAGGATTTTAGACTGATGCTCTGTAGGGCGGTCATAGTGCTCATCATGTATTTTATTCAGTATCGATATGGTTATGGATTAATTGTTATAACATTTGGAATGCAGCAATGTAGCCCAGTATTATAAGATATATAATACACACGCATAAACATTTTAACAATAATTTTCAAATGATTCTTGGATACATGGTCATCTATGTTTGTTTTATATTCCTAAATAATAATAATGATAATAGTAATTTCAAAGATAATGTGGCAAGTGGTATTAGTTTTTAGGGGTTTTGGGCCCGGATAGATTAGCTGTCTACACTAGGATAGGACTTGCACCCAAAGATATAATTGACACATCAGTAACCTAAATAATTTTTTATTATTTGTTTTATTTTTTAATATTTAGATTGTATTGCTTTTTCACAATGACAATACAAGACAAGGACAAAGACAACAAGAAAGTACAAAACAGAGACAAAATACAAAACAAAGACAAGGGGAGGGAAAGTTAGCTGCAGTTACAGTTTTTGCCCGTTGCTTGAACACATTTTGCAAAACTTTGCTCACTGTGCCAAAACTCTACACACAAGTGAACATAACACAACACTAGGAAATAAACCTTTCACATCTATGCCAAATTGAAACTCTTCTATCAGTACCTAAACTCTGCTATCAAAACCCAACAATCCTTTGTCAAAATGTAACTCTGGTGACAAAATGAAACACACTTGCATCATATGCATACACATGCAAATCAGGAGGAATACACTAGTCTACTTTATATAAAACATATTTGCTTGAATACATTTAGCAAAACTTCACTCATTGTGCCAAAACTCTACACACAAGTAAACGTGACACAACACTGGGAAATATACCATTCACATCACCATTTCCAATGGCTAAACTGAGGGCTTTTTGTAGCTGGCTGATTGGTGTTCAGTTTTGGAAGTAAGTGCGTTCAGGTGTGCATTTGAGAGGTTGCAATTACCCGATGTGTTTTGTATTTTGGATACATGTGTTTAACAAATGGTACTATGAGATTTCATTTTTGAACGAAGTGTCTTATGTATGACATAGAGAGTAGTATGCAGGACCAAGTGTCTCGCATAAAGGAGCAAGTGTGTTGCAGAATTCCAACTAGAGTGCAAAGCAGCACTTTTGTTTAAGGTATAGGTACATGTGTTTGAGATATGGCAACAAAACTTCAAGTTGTGTTACTTTAGTCTAATCATGGGTCTATAGTGTTCAAGCAACGGGCAAAAACTGTAAATACATATTATGTACACATTAAAGTTCTCATATAGTCCAAGGGGCTTTGCAGAGCACTAGGCCTCTCTAGTGGATTGAGAGTCAAGGCAGCCTGTTCCATAGCAAGGATGTCCATAAAGTCATTTCGCCAGAGTTCTATACTGAAGCAGTTGTTTTTGCGTTCCTTCCAATTACAGTTTTTGCCCGTTGCTTGAACACTATAGACATATGCTTAGACTAAAGTAACACAACTTGAAGTTTTGTTCCCATATCTCAAACACATGTACCTATACCTTAAACAAAAGTGCTGCTTTGCACTCTAGTTGCAATTCTGCAACACACTTACTCCTTTATGCAACACACTTGGTCCTGCATACAACTCTCTATGTCATACATAAGACACTTCGTTCAAAAATGAAATCTCAGAGTACCATTTGTTAAACACATGTATCCAAAATACAAAACACATTAGGTAATTGCAACCACTCAAATACACACCTGAACGCACTTACTTGCAAAACTGAACACCAATCAGCCATCTACAAAAAGCCCATTCATTTAGCCATTGGAAATGGTGATGTGAATGGTATATTTCCCAGTGTTGTGTCATTGTTTCCTTGTGTGTAGAGTTTTGGCACAATGAGTGAAGTTTTTCTAAATGTATTCAAGCAAATATGTTTTATATAAAGTAGACTAGTGTATTCCTCCTGATTTGCAAGTGTATGCATATGATGCAAGTGTGTTTCATTTTGTCACCAGAGTTACATTTTGACAAAGGATTGTTGGGTTTTGAATGCAGAGCTTAGGTACTGATAGAAGAGTTTCAATTTGGCATAGATGTGAAAGGTTTATTTCCTAGTGTTGTGTTATGTTCACTAGTGTGTAGAGTTTTGGTACGGTGAGCGAAGTTTTGCAAAATGTGTTCAAGCAACGGGCAAAAACTGTAAGAAGTATAGTCCTTTTTGCCACCAAGAAAGCAAGTGCAAAAATGTTCTGTATACTCCTGGACTGTATACCATCAATATTGACTCCAAATGAGCACACAATTGGACAGAGTGTAATCTCAGTATTGAGTACAGGGGCCCGTTGCACAAAAGCAGAATTTAGACATCCGGGATAAGTTACTGAGCCGCGATCGCTGAATCCTAAACAAGAGCATACCGGCTGAATTGGTTGCACAAAGACCAATCCAGGATGAGCAGACACGGATTCATCAAGCCAGGTGTAAGTTATTCGGTGTATGTGCGCGTTCTCGTTTCTCCCCCAAATAACTCGCGGTTGGAATAAAAAAGACGCGAAAAATAGCGCCTTGCACACAAAGTGAACAACCGCTTTTGATATAGACTAACAACGAGGTAAAGTTTTACTTTTTTGGATGGGGGATCATGATTATTTCTGTTACATAGCGGGAGTAGGTGTGGCAGATCAACTGAATGCAAATTTACGTATGCACCCACGTGTGAGAGCTTCCTTGTCTCGGCACGCAACGTCATTAAGGAAGCGCTTTGCCACCGCAAAGATGCACAAAGTATCTTAATTTGTCTTAACCCTCTAACCGCCCGGGTTTTTTTGGATTTTTGCATAAAAAATGCAAAAGGCCATGGCTTAAAAGTGGTCAGAGATAAAGTCCTACTGTAAATGTGAAAATCATTGAGTATGAACTAAAGTTTATAAAGGGAGTAAATTTACTCATCTAATTTGCATATTATGACGTCACAGATTGGCAATAGCGTCAAATTATGCACATTTCAGTAAATACTGATTGTTGAACACATTTGAGCAGTTTTACTTTGATTTTTGTAATTTCTCCGACATAACAAACAAACAGGACCACAGCCACATGTAAACCAACAATAGTAAACTATTAGTATTACCACAATCCCTATGTTACTATATAATAAAGTAGCCTGGTCAAATCAGTTCCTATCGCGGATGACTTTGTAGTTCTTCAGAGCCCTATTTTTACTAGACCTGCTGTCTGTACCATGTCAATTACAGACACTATCATCATGATTATCACTGGCACCAAGCACACCATGCTTATTTGAACCCTTTGGTCAACATTGCTGCAGGTAAACATTGACGTACACACGCAAAGACCCACCTCCATTCACAGACGCATCTTGACTGTCACTGCCAATGAACGACCGATCATAATCTCCAAAAGGCAGATATTCTCCTTCAGAATCAGAGTAGGTGAATGGCAGACCCAAGACTTCATAACACACGACTTTGTTTTTTAACATTTGCCGTTTTTCTGCTTCAATTTGTGCATAGCGATCGCGCATTTCACTTCCGCGTTATAAACAGGAAATGCGTCTTTTTTTTTTGTTTCTCGCGAGTAATACAGGCACTTCCTGAAAACTTTCTTACTCGAATTTGGGCTTGAATCGAAGCTCTGGATGTCTGCCAACTAGTGGTGGAGAGTACAAAGGCGATTTGTCACCCTACTCGGATCTACCGTCTGTTTTAATCAGTGATGTTGCTTGTCGCCGTACGGCGCCTTGGGCGGTTAGAGGGTTAAAAGCCGAATTAGTTGAAAACACAAATGTCCCCTCCACTTCCAATCAACTACTAGCCTACAGCAGCCTATTCATCAAACATCTGTCAAAAAAGAAGAAAACAACGAGTAGGCTATGTTATTAATTATAAGGCCACCATCATTTAAATGACATCCATATGGTATTAGGCAGACATTCTGCTGTGTTTTGCGAGTAAATGCATGTAGCAAATAATATATAAATGGAATCTACAGCTCTTTAAAAAAAATCACGTGGAGGTCTCATTTGAATGACAGCTAGCTGAACCAATCAGATAATGTAATTACCATTAGAATCAACATATCTTGGATGTTAGCCTGAGGGGTATTTCACAAAACCTAGATAAGGGATTAAGCCGGAATTTTTTGGTTATCCTGGATGAACTTACCCTTGACTCGGTTTCACAAAAGAGATGCTACATAAGTTGCCATGGGAATTTATTCTCTGAAGCTAGCCTGCTCCCGACCAGGCTAACAGCCAAGATAAGTTAATTCTAATGGTAATTACATTATCTGATTGGTTCAGCTAGCTGTCATTCAAATCAGACCTGCATGCGATTTTTTAAAGAGCTGTAGCCTATTCCATTTATATACTATTTGCTACTTGCATTTACTCGCAAAACACAACAGAATGTCTGCCCAATACCATTTAGATATCATTTAAATTATGGTGGCGTTATAATTAATTACAAAATTGTTGTTTGCATCTTTTTTTGACTGACATTTGATGAATAGCCTACTGTAGTAGTTGATTGGAAGTGGAGGGGACATATTTCGAAGGTGTTTTCAAATAAGTTGGTGCAAAGACAGAATAAATAGTCATACTTTGTGCATCTTTGCGGAGGCAAACGCTTTCTTAATGACGTTGCGTGCCGAGACAAGGAAGCTCTCACACGTGGGTGCATACGTAAATTTGCATTCAGTTGGTCTGCCACACCTACTCCCGCTATGTAACAGAAATAATCATGATTCCCCATCCAAAAAAGTAAAACTGTACCTCGTTGTTGTCTATATCAAAAGCGGTTGGTAACTTTGTGTGCAAGACGCTATTTTTTGCGTCTTTTTTATTCCAACCGTGAGTTATTTGGGGGAGAAACGAGAACGCGCACACATCCCGAATAACTTACACCTGGCTTGACATAGACGCTCCGGTTCATCCTGGATTGGCGTTAGTGAAACGAGTTTAGCAAGGATGACTAGAGAACGCTATGTCAAACCAGAGGGGTATTTCACAAAAGCAGAATTAAGACATCCAAGATAATCGATAAAGCCAGGTTTGACATAGCGTTCTCTAGTCATCCTTGCTAAACTCGTTTCACTAACGCCAATCCAGGATGAACAGGAGCGTCTATGTCAAGCCAGGTGTAAGTTATTCGGGATGTGTGCGCGTTCTCGTTTCTCCCCCAAATAACTCACGGTTGGAATAAAAAAGACGCAAAAATAGCGTCTTCCACACAAAGTTAACAACCGCTTTTGATATAGACAACAACGAGGTAAAGTTTTACTTTTTTGGATGGGGAATCATGATTATTTCTGTTACATAGCGGGAGTAGGTGTGGCAGACCAACTGAATGCAAATTTACGTATGCACCCACGTGTGAGAGCTTCCTTGTCTTGGCACGCAACGTCATTAAGAAAGCGCTTGCCTCCGCAAAGATGCACGAAGTATGACTATATATATCTTTATTCTGTCTTTAAACCAAATTAGTTGAAAACACCTTCGAAATATGTCCCCTCCACTTCCAATCAACTACTACAGTAGGCTATTCATCAAACGTCAGTCAAAAAAAGATGCAAACAACGATTTTGTAATTAATTATAAGGCCACCATAATTTAAATGATATCTAAATGGTATTGGGCAGACATTCTGTTGTGTTTTGCGAGTAAATGCAAGTAGCAAATAGTATAAATGGAATACAGCTCTTTCAAAAACCGCATGCAGGTCTGATTTGAATGACAGCTAGCTGAACCAATCAGATAATGTAATTACCATCAGAATTAACTTATCTTGGCTGTTAGCCTGGTCGGGAGCAGGCTAGCTTCAGAGAATAAATTCCCATGGCAACTTATGTAGAATCTCTTTTGTGAAACCGAGTCAAGGGTAAGTTCATCCAGGATAACCAAAAAATCCCGGCTTAATCCCTTATCTAGGTTTTGTGAAATACCCCTCTGGCTTTATAGATTATCTTGGATGTCTTAATTCTGCTTTTGTGAAATACCCCTCTGGTCAGGAGCAGGCTAGCTCCACAGAATAAATCGCCATGGTAACTTATACCATAACATATCCTGCTGCCCCCTATCCCGCTTTTGTGCAACTGGATCACGGATAAATTGAGCCAGGATAACCAAGATATCCCGGGTTAATCCCTTATCCTAGTTTTGTGCAATAGGCCCCAGAGGGGTATTTCACAAAAGCAGAATTAAGACATCCAAGATAATCGATAAAGCCAGGTTTGACATAGCGTTCTCTAGTCATCCTTGCTAAACTCGTTTCACTAACGCCAATCCAGGATGAACAGGAGCGTCTATGTCAAGCCAGGTGTAAGTTATTCGGGATGTGTGCGCGTTCTCGTTTCTCCCCCAAATAACTCACGGTTGGAATAAAAAAGACGCCAAAAATAGCGTCTTGCACACAAAGTTTACAACCGCTTTTGATATAGACAACAACGAGGTAAAGTTTTACTTTTTTGGATGGGGAATCATGATTATTTCTGTTACATAGCGGGAGTAGGTGTGGCAGACCAACTGAATGCAAATGTACGTATGCACCCACGTGTGAGAGCTTCCTTGTCTCGGCACGCAACGTCATTAAGAAAGTGCTTGCCTCCGCAAAGATGCACAAAGTATGACTATATATATCTTTATTCTGTCTTTAAACCAAATTAGTTGAAAACACCTTCGAAATATGTCCCCTCCACTTCCAATCAACTACTACAGTAGGCTATTCATCAAACGTCAGTCAAAAAAAGATGCAAACAACGATTTTGTAATTAATTATAAGGCCACCATAATTTAAATGATATCTAAATGGTATTGGGCAGACATTCTGCTGTGTTTTGCGAGTAAATGCAAGTAGCAAATAGTATATAAATGGAATACAGCTCTTTAAAAAATCGCATGCAGGTCTGATTTGAATGACAGCTAGCTGAACCAATCAGATAATGTAATTACCATTAGAATTAACTTATCTTGGCTGTTAGCCTGGTCGGGAGCAGGCTAGCTTCAGAGAATAAATTCCCATGGCAACTTATGTAGCATCTCTTTTGTGAAACCGAGTCAAGGGTAAGTTCATCCAGGATAACCAAAAAATCCCGGCTTAATCCCTTATCTAGGTTTTGTGAAATACCCCTCAGATGTTAAATCACTGACAATATTTTGCCAAAATTGTTTGACAGCAGGACAATTCCATAGCATATGCACTAGTGTTCCCACCGAACCACAGCCATGCCAGCACGTATTTGACACCAAGGGATCAATTTTACTCATTATTTCTGGGGTCATGTATGCCCTATGAATTATTTTAAACTGGATCATTTTATACCTGACACATTTTGAAATGGTTGTACTGTTTCTAAGTGCTGCATTCCATTGTGATTCGGAGATAGGCAAACCCATGCCACGTTCCCATTGACATTTAGTTTGTAAGTTTGTACATGGGTTCATTGCAGACAGTAATTTATACATAGTAGACACAGTGCCTTTTCTTTTTATGGCTGCTATTAGTTTGTTCTCCAAGTCTCTGTGCATCCCCAGCTGTATACCCTTGGACAACAATGATTTCATAATAGAGTAAACTCGATTGTATGTTAAAAAATTTAAATCGGTCAAACCAAACTGTGTTTTTAGATGATTGAAGGTTATAATTGTCCCATTGTCTATAATTTGTCCCACGTGGTTTACGTTGTTTTGTTGCCACATTCTGTCTCTAAGTGTTTCACCACCGGCTTTAAACGAGGGGTTATGCCACAGTGGACATGAAGGTAGTGAGTATCCATTAAAAGATAGACGCTTATGTAGGATGGTCACTATCTCACATGAAAACGTCAACACTGGGTTTTTCGATCTAATTTTAGAGGGGTTGTACCATAAACTTGTTGCTGTCAATTCATTATTATATTTTGATATTAACTGTTCCTCCAGCCAATCCCAGCTTCCAATCTGTCTCTCTGTATTGTATGCCCATTGTAAGGGATATCGTGAATTAAATGCAATATAGTACTGGTAGATGTCTGGTAGCCCCATTCCACCACTGGACCGTTGTTTGGTTAGTTTTTTCTGGCTAATCCTAGGTTTTTTATAATTCCAAAGGAATCCAAAAAGTATTTTGTTGACTTCCTTAAACCAGCTTAAGGGGAACTTTAGTGGGATAGAAGATATTAGAAAAGTCAGCCTAGGTAAAAGATTCATCTTGATTATTTCCGATCTGCCCCAGAGAGATAAAGGCAGAACGGTCCATCTCTTGGTGTCCTCCCTCATAGTCTTTAATAAATCTGGAGCATTTAACTCAACCATTTTATCAATAGGGGCCTGGATCTTAATTCCCAGGTATTTCATTCCTTTTAATTGCCAGCTGAAGGGGGCGGTACCTAGATGAGATTGGAAAGTTAAGTTGTTAAGGGGGATGGCTTCACTTTTATTATAATAACTCTATAACCAGAGAATTTACCAAAACAGTCAATTATTTTTAACACCTGTGGAATTGAATGCCATGGTTTTGATAATGTCAATAAAATATCATCCGCGAAAAGATTGGCTTTGTATTCATAATCACCGACTCTAACACCATATATTTCCTTTTGAGCTCGCATTGCGCACGCCAGTGGTTCAAGTGCTATATGAATATTAGAGGGCTCACAGTACAGCCTTGGCGGGTAGAGCGATGAAGTTCAAAAGGGCTGGACTTAATGCCATTTGTTTTGACAGAGGCAGTTGGCTTAAAGTACAGTGCCCTGATCCAATTCATGATGAAGGGGCCATACTTCGGTAGAGCATAAAACAGGTATTTCCATTCTACTCGGTCGAAGGCCTTCTCGGCATCCAGCGACACAGCTATCGCCGGGTGCCGAGAGGTCTCCGCCACATACATGATCTGAAGCAGCCTTCTCATATTGTTGGACACATAGCGGCCTTTAATAAACCCTGTTTGGTCAACATGGATCAGTGAGGGAATTACCTTTTCAATTCTCATAGCAAGAACCTTGGCGAATATTTTGTAGTCCGTGTTTAGGATGCTCAATGGTTTATAATTACCCATTTGGAGATGGTCTTTGCCTGGCTTTGGTATCAGGGATATCGATGCCTGTCGCATGGTTAATGGCATGGATTGGGTTGAAACAATGTCATTAAATAACATTTTCATGATGGGGGTTAGAGCGCCATGGAAGCACTTAAAGAATTCGCTACTATAACCATCATCTCCACAGCACTTTCCAGTAGATAATGATTTAATAGCTAGTTGGATTTCGTTTTCCGAAGTTGGAATATCAAGTGAAACTTTTTTGTGCACAGAAAGAGTTGGAAGTTCAATATCTTTGAAAAAGCGGTCCATTTCCTCTTCACTCCCACAACATTCTGTTTGATATAATGAACTAAAAAAGTCAGTGAAAGCTTCATTGATATTAAGCTGATCAGTAACTAAAGCCCCATTGCTATTGTAAATACTTGAAATTGCTTGGCGGTTTTCTTGTGGTTTCAATCTAAGTGCAAGCATTTTACCTGCCTTATCACCAGATTCATAATGTTTATGACGCAGCTGGAATAATGCAAATGCATTTTCTTCATGTAATATAGCTTTAAGTTCTGTTTTAGCACCATCAACCGCTATTTTTAACTGGGTGTTAGTGGGGTCCATCATGTGTTTAGATTCTAGATCTTTGAGTTTGTTAGTTAGACATTGTTTCTTGACCATTCTCTCCTTTTTCTTAGCCGAAGCATAGCTTATGATCCAGCCCCTGCACGTTGCCTTATAGGCCTCCCAAACAGTCTGAATAGAAACATCTGATGTAAGATTAATGCTGAAAAACTTTTGCGTTCTTTCCTCAATCATAGATACAAAGCCTTGTTCCCTTAGTAGCAAGTTGTTAAATCTCCATTGTTTTGTTTGGTTATTAATTACATTTGGAACAAAACGAGCAGACAGGGGAGCATGATCAGATAAAATAATGGGATGGATCTTACAATCAATTACATTGCCAACCAAACGGTGTGAAAACAAAATATAATCAATCCTTGAATAAGAAAGATGCGCAGATGAGTAAAAGGAGTATTCACGATTGTCAGGGTTAACTGTGCGCCATACATCAATTAGCGCATATGATTCTTGCAGTTCTTTCAGTGCACCAGACAAGGTTCTGTCTACAGGGAGAGGGCGTCCAGACCTATCCACAGCAGCATTACTAACTAGATTGAAGTCACCAGCCATAAGGATGGGATAGTCTGCAAATTCAGCCAGCAAAATATTCATTTTAGACAGGAATGTATTTTGTCCCGTGTTCGGGGCATAGATGTTTACCAAAACACATGTTTCGTTTTGCAACAGACAGAATAGAATTAAGTATCTACCTTCCTTATCAGATATTTGCTTTATTAATTTAAATGAAGTTCTTTTAGAGATCAAAGTCGATACTCCTCTGGAGGCGCCATTACCTGGTGCCGAATAAACCTGTCCCACCCATCCTTGTCTCAACTTGGCTGATTCTAATGCATTCGTGTGAGTCTCTTGTAACATCGCCAGGTCACAAGACAAGGATTTCAGATGGGACAGGATTCCATATCTTTTTGTTTTATTGGAAATGCCATTTACGTTCCAGCTAATGAATTGGACACCATTAGAACCCATTATACATGTGCAACACTTCTAAATCATCCCTGCAGCTACATAGAGGGGTAAAGGGAAAAAACATAAACACAAAAAATACAAAATACGCACAAACATCACCGATGCCATAAGACAAAAGACAAAAAAGAAAAAAGGCAATGGATACAAAGTCCATCACCAGACCGTGAGCATAACAAGAGGGCATCGCTGTTCCAACCCACTCCGCTCGATCCTCAAATTATTGACCTGCGGAGAATCCGCTTTTGCACTAGCGTAAATGAAGCTCTGTGTTCAATAGGGTCTAAATAGGTAGGCAAGCCTACAAAAAGTCACACAGTTCAACGTTATCAATGAACTCAACCCCTCATATATTCCCACCCCTTTTTTAAATAGGGAGTTTATGACAGATAAGGCTACAATAGAGGCGGGCTTACTAGCGCTGGTGCAGTTGAAAAGGTTTCGCTGGTCATTTCGTAGTAAGCTAGGCCTAGGTCCAGTCCTTGAAGGTTTCAGGAAGTTTCATTTTCAAGTCTTCAGCAGCCTCCAGTGCATTCTTGTATATGCTTGTCACACCCTCGATAGTGACAATGAAGCGAGCAGGATGCAGGATGCCGTAGCGGACAGACGTTTTGAGCGTCTTTCTGATGTTGTCATATTCCGCTCGTTTTTTCCTGAGCTCCATCGGTAGGTCTTGTTGTATCCAGAATGCTTTCTCTTCCCAGGCAAGTTTCTTTTTCCTGGCCGCTGGTTGTAGGCACATCCTAAAACGCTTAACGTGAAAAATGCTTAACGTGAAAAAGCTTAACGTAGCTTAATGTTCGAAAACAACGCACGATCAATCATCACCAAACTTGTCATAAACATTAATTGTTATACACACTACGACCTCAAAACATATCAAAACGGAAACCCCAATATTATGGACGTAGACTGCGTTAAGCTTTTTTGTTTACATAGGCGTCAATGGGAAGGAAAACGCTTAACGTAGCTTAATGTCAGATAACAGCAAGCAATAAGCATCAAACTTTTCTTGGACATCTCTAGCCCTACCATCTCCCACCTCTGTGAAAATCAAAGCCGAAATCCCATTTTTGAAAGCACAGTCGACATTATGCTATGTTAAGCCTTTTCCTATATTGGCCTATAGACTTCAATGGATAGCTTAATGTGGACATCTTCGAATCTAATAGGACTTCCATTTTCATTTTTTTACAGCTGTCTGTGTGAGCTTAATTTGGTGACGAGTGATGGGTGTTTTCTGACATTAAACTACGTTAAGCTATAGCGCAAATGGAGAAAACGCTTAATGTACACTGCGTCCATAATATTGGGATTTCCGTTTTGAGTTTTTGACAGCTGTCAGTGTTGGTAAAAAGCATTGTCTGAACTGAATTTGGTGACGATTGGTATATGTTTTCTGACCGTAATATACGTTAAGCCTTTTCTCTATAATGGGCGCCTATGTAGAGAAAAAAGTTTAATGTCTACTGTGCCTACAAAAATCGGATTTCGGCTTTGATTTTCACAGAGGTGGGAGATGGAAGGGCTAGAGATGTCCAAGAGAAGTTTGATGCTGATTGATCGTTGTTTTCGAACATTAAACTACGTTAAGCTTTTTCACGTTAAGCGTTTTAGGATGTGCCCTGGTTGTAGGATCCTCTGTCTGTCGTTCCATCTTAGCATTTGTACGATATAAGGACGGGGAAGTTCATCGGGATCAGGTAGTGGTCGCCAGGTACGCCGTTGGCGCTCCACCTCAGGTGTCGGTTCCTCGTCATCGAGATCTAGGATGTATCTCAAAATGCCATCTAGCACACCAGGAGTTGATTCTAGACCTTCGGGTAGACCCATGAACATCAGATTTCTCTTCCGAGATTCAGCTTCCATATTATCCATTTTTGTTTGTAGAGCGCCCACATTCTTGGTCAGGGCTTTCACCTTTTCGCCATCTGAATTGATATCAGACTCAAGAGTTCCGATCCTAGTTTCCGCGTTCGAGATTCTGTTGTTCATGGCGCGTGTGTCTTTCTTTAGGTCTTTAATTGAGTTGGTTACTTCAGTAATTTTAGTATCAAACGAAGATCTGAAGTTTGCAAACTCAGTCAGAAGGTGCTGCGCCCATGCAGGTGTCTCTTTGTCCATGATTTGGTTGATTGCAGCCCGCCGCTGATTAGTTTTCACTGTAGATCTTGTTTCACGGGAAGGCCATGCCTTAGACATACAGCCGAATCTTGTGATTATACTTTATCATCCCGAATCTCGAACTTTTTGTAATTAAATGACCGTTAAACTGCGAAATCAAACATTTTGAGGAGAGCGGTGTGTAGGAGCGCTCAGCACGCCATCCTCTCAGTCACGTGACTTTCCCTCTCAGTCACGTGACTTTTCTAAATATTTTTTTTAACGATACCCAGCCCTAACTAAATCACGTTTTGTCCAGAAAAAAATAAGTGTCCTGTCTCCATACAAGACAAGAGAATTGTGGCCATGCTGAAGATGCTGGCGTGGTGTGCTCAGGTTGGTGCAGGACTAATAACCATCACAGAGGATGGCAAATTTGCTGAAATTGGGTGATTTCACACGGAATGACCCATTAGACAGGGATCACCTTGACCAGCAGCAAGTGACAGATATCCTATTGTTCACTATGGTTCAGCAGTGTAACAGTTGGAAAGCCAGTGTTGCGTTAGCAGCAAAGAATTAAATTTGGGTTCAGCTTTGAAAATGTAACACGACACGAGGCTCATGTCAGTTTAGGCCAGGGCTATTCAATTAGTTTGTAATAGGGGCCAGTTCAGGAAAAGTATCACAACTGAGGGGCCGGAGAAAAAATGCTTGAAATATGAGTAATTACGTACAAATGTAGATACAATAAACTACAACAGCACCAATATGGGTGTTCAAATGTTGCATTTTGTAAATGCATAATATCAGAGCCTGTCCCTTATTAGACATTCTCTGATAATATCGTTTTTTGGTGGTTATTTGTGTTTTGGGAATATTTCTGCCACAGGCCCAGACTACCACAGTGGTAGGCCAACATTGGGAAGGTGACACTGGATCTATATTGCTAATATGTTGCATTTTGTAAAAGCATAATTATTTTGTGGTTATTTTGTTGTATTTGTGTTTTGGGAATATTTCTGCCACAGGCCCAGACTACCACAGTGGTAGGCATTGGGAAGGTGACACTGGATCTGCATTGCTATGGCTAATATGAAATCTGTGATAACATTAACAACAATGGAATCTGAGCTTTGCGCAGTAACTGCTAGGTCCATACAATTTCCAATGGGCACAAACAGGTTTCAAACAGTGTTTAAATGAATTAAATGTGCGTAATCGGTCGCATATGTAACTCATCTCAACATACATTTAACGTTCCCACCATTTAAATTGGATGAACGTGTTCACAAATCAATGTTACTTACAGTGGACTTGACATCAAGGCGATGGATGTGTATTAGTTTCACATTGAAACTATTTGCGTGGTGCAACCCGTTAAAATGTTAGCTTATAATACTCCAATGTAGTGGCAATTTACGTTGAAACTAAGCTAAGATGGAACTTATGTTCAACTCGGTCAAAACGTTACGTGCAGTTGGCTGAGGTGCAGTGGCTGCAGGACTTCAGAGCGAGTGAGAGCATGCAACAGAACTGATGCCACCAAAGTTTAACTTTTAAACCGACTCCTATTTGCTCCAATAGCTACATTACGAGTGGCGAATGTTTTCGCGAGGATGTGCTTGGACTGGAGAGGCACACTACCGGTGAGATTTCATGCACCAAAAATGCTTCATGCTTTGAGGAAAACAGCTTGGATTTGGCGCACGTCAACATGTTGGTGACGCTGCGTAAAAACGAAGCAAGGCACCTCTTTGTATAATATCCAGTAACAAAGTAGCCTACAACGGCAACGCACCACACAGAATATTATTTGTAGGCGCTACTCGCAGTGTAGCCTATCACTGCACCTCCATTATCGTGTTTTCCACCAGCTATTTACGTCTCTACCGATCATAAGGATTTGCTCATATAACATCAGCCAACACTTCAAGGGCCACTACAAAGTATCTCGGGGGCCGGATCCGGCCCGCGGGCCGCTAATTGAAGAGCCCTGGTTTAGGCCATTGGTATAACTTAGAATCGAGATCAAACTTATTATGGTGACTGTTTGAGCGCTGAGTTGTGCTTTACCACTGACGCTTCACCATTCCTCATATGATATCGATGACCATTTCCAATGTGATCCTTGCCATATGGAATTCATTTAAATATCTAACAAGTTCTATGTTCAAAAGCTGCTTGTAAAAAACAAAATTCAATGTCAAAAATAATGTGGCAAGTGGTAGAGTTTAGGGGCTTTGGGCTCGGATAGATTAGCTGTCTACACTATACTGTAGGATAGGACTTGCATCCAAAAATATAATTCACACATCAGTAATCGACATAAAATACTGAACGATACCCAGCCCTACCTAAATCACATTTGGTCATAAAACCAAATAAGCGTTCTGTCTCCATAATGCTATAATACTTAAATTATTAATATATTTCAATATATTATATTAAAATATTTTGTAATTTTTCCTTTGCAGCAGATGCCCCGGTCAGGCTGGTTAATGGGAGCACAAGATGCTCAGGTCGAGTGGAGGTCTACCACAACAGCCAGTGGGGCACTGTGTGTGATGATGGCTGGGACCTGAGTGATGCTGAGGTGGTGTGCAGACAGCTGGGGTGTGGAGGGGCTGCCTCTGCCCCCCAACAAGCCCACTTTGGCCAGGGGAGTGGGGAGATCTGGATGGATGATGTCAGCTGTGCCGGTTCTGAAGGATTCCTTACAGACTGCACCCATTTGGGCTTTACACAAGAGAATTGTAACCATGATGAAGATGCTGGCGTGGTGTGCTCAGGTTGGTGCCGGACTAATAACCATGGTATCTAGGGATGCAACGGTTTTCAATAATTTATTGAACCGTTCGGTTTGGCCTGTTCGGTTCAATAGACTCACCTAAACCGCAATATTTCGGTATACGCGACATTAAACTTTTTATTTAATACAAGGTTATTGCACGCGCGTAGTCTGGGAGCGATAGCAAGGAGTGCTTAGGACCCGGGGGATGAGTTTTCTCTGACTGTTCAGCTTGCCTCTCGTCAACCTTGCAACAACCAATCAGAATTTTACTGAATTTCCCAAGACCCAATAAGCACGTTGAAATGCAAATGAAGGAGTCATGTGAGAAAAACAAACTTTACCGGCGGCTGCACGATCATGGCGACATTCGAAGTAGCCTACGAACAAGTCAAAAAGACCGTCAGTAAACAAAGCACAGTGTGCAAGCACTGCTTCACAACGATCACCTAATAAAGGTAACACATCCAACATGTCGGCCCATTTGCGCCATCATCACCCGGCTGTAACCTTTAGTGGAGCAGCACGGAGAGCTAGTTTGCCACCGAAAACCCAACCATCCATTGCTGCAGCCTTTCGGCAACAATATTCCTATAATTCCCAAAAACACAAAGACATAACGAATGCGATTGGCGTGTTCATAGGAAAAGACATGATGCCCTGCCTATACGGTGGTTTTGGGTATGGGATTTCGCTACATGATAAATGTTCTCGATCATCGCTTCAATATCCCCTCCGGCACGCATTTCAGCAGTAAGATTCCTGAACTGTACGAAGTGTGTAAGAGAGAAGTTGAAAAAGTGACTTTTAAAGTTTACATTTTATGCAACCTACTTAATATTACAAAAGGGCTGTATGTTCTGTAAGACAACAGGTAAGGGATAATCAACGACGCGCCGTGCGTTTATAGGAAAATAATGCACGTTCGAAGTGGTAATAAGGACCCGACGCCGCAGGCGGACACTTCGATAAGTACATTATTTTCCTAGAAACGCACAGGGCGCGGAGTTGATTATCCCGCTTATACCACTGCTACTAGGGATGGCGAAAACTACACATTTTCTTGACCGACCACCGAGTCTCATTAGCCGGTTGAAACCGGTTAACTGATTCGTTTAAAATATGCAACGCCATTTGAAATAACAGCCACGCAATTTCGCAACTCTGCATCTCTCAGTCCCCCGCTCACACACACAGCCCTGGCGCCGTCCTTTCACTCACGTCACTTTTTTTAAAGTCCCCTACAGCGCGAATCATGAGTCCCGCAAACCAAGGCGCTTGCAAGTAAGTGGAGGCTCCTTCGTTTCGAAATGGTTTGGGTACAAGGTGATCGCGTTGCAAATAAAGGCTTTTGACTAGCGTTAGAAGCTAATTGGAAAAAGAAATGGCCGATTAGAAAATGACAGCTCCGAAGAGACGCAGCTTAGTTTGAGGAAGTGCTAACAATAATAAAGAAATATGATTACCTTATTTGTTACATTTGATGACCCTTCCTGAAATGTATATGTAATGTATTTCCAAATCTAAGCCCATCTTATGCGGAAAGTTGGCTAATAGACTGCAACACGAGCAAACCAATGGAGGCACCTCCAGATTGCAGAAGACGCGTCAGCCAAGGCAGAGCGCTCATCTCGTGCCAAATGTTTTTATTGGTTTATTAAGTAGCCTAGCCTACAAGCAGGCGAGTTATGAAAAATTGAGTGTGAGGTATAATTTGCTAACACACAAAAAAGATCTTGGAATGAGATGGCTAGCTGTAGTAGCACTTAGTCCACTGTCTATAATAGCCTAATTTAGAGATCTTTTTTTTTTCTTTTTAACCGACTAGCGAAAACTTTGATCGGTTACGGATACGGTCAACCATCGGTCAAACAGTCACCGGTTAACATCCCTAACTGCTACTATCATTTTCATTTATATTGCCGCTGTCTTAGATGCAACATTGCTGTTTTTACCGTTACATTCACATTGGCGAATTAATATTCAAGTGTAATAAGCCCAAAAGAAGGGAAATACATCATAGCCGTGCGGTATATAGAAAAATAATGCACGTTTCAAATAGCGCACCACAATAGGAAATTTGAGCAAGCAGTGGTATAATAAATAAATAATTACACATTACTTTATGCTGCACTTCACTATGGATAATATTGCCTGTTTATGACAGAAGGCAATGATGGTGTTCTTTTCTTATAATACATTTTTGTGATTCTGCTTCATCTGTGTCTGGCTATGCATTTAATATTTTCTCTGCAAGTGTAAGTAGAAGCACATTGTTGATTTGAAATAGAAAAGGCAAATATAACCTCCTGTATGCTAGAGCCAAGATAATATTGATATATTGAAACCGAACCGTTACCGTGGCCCAAAAACCGTGATACAAACCGAACCGTGGCAAAACTGTACCGTTGCATCCCTAATGGTATCCATTAGTATCCCAGGTACTTGTACACAAATCCAGAAATGCCCAGAAATGCAGAAGTAACGCAGTGTCGCCATTACTGCGTGCCTGGCTGCTAAGAAAGTAGTGCGTTCGTTCCATAGGTGGCTGTTGCAGAGGTTAGCTGTAATTAATACACGTCTTAATACCTTATGTTGTTAATAAATTACCTTCATCGGTAAGTTTTGGCCACAGTCTGACATCATTTACCCAATGTTCCCTTTCACCTGACATTTTCTTTCATGAGCAGGATCTCTTGTTAGACATTCTCTGACGGAATGCTTTCATTGAAAAGCAATTGTCCCTTGTCACACTCCGCAAGCGCGCAGTAATGGCAAAATGCAAGATGGCAGCGCCCATAAAGTTTGCGCTGGATTTGTGTATACTACACCTATAAAGATATATAAACACATACACACACAAAAAAGACACACACAAACACACACAGTATACAGGAAGGCATAAGTACGCACACACGCACCTGCATACACACACACATAAACACATACACGCACGCAACGCATGCACAAACACACCCACATGCATGCACACACACACAAACATGCACACACACATAAACACATAAACACACACACACACACACACACCATTACCCACCCCCCCCCAACACACACACACACTCACACTCACAAGTGAACATACACACTCAGAGACACATACAGTAAAAAACACACCAACACAGGCAAGCAGACACACACACACACACACACACACACACACACACACACACACACACATCCCTTTACCCCCACCACACACAAGCGAAAACTCACAGACAGAGAAGCACACATTCACAAAACCAAGCGCACACATGCACACACTAATTTACATATGGTACATAGAAGTTGCAGCAGGGACAGGAGTAGGAGATGGAAACAAATTTGATAAGCGTGATTCATTTTTGCGAGGAGAATGTGCAGGACTCCACGGCGGTAATATTTTGTACCGCTTTGCGGTACATCTAGTTATATTACAATATTAGATCTCTGCCTTACATGAGTGCTGGTTAACTGGGACATTTGTGGTCGTTCACAGATATAGATGAGTGTGCAGGAGACAGTTCTTTGTGTGGACCCAATGCTCTCTGCAGCAACACCAATTGGAAATTTAGCTGTGCCTGTAACAAGGGATACCAGAAGCCTTCTGGAGTGACAATCACAGATGCTGCAAACCCTTGCCAAGGTACTTCCCATACAAATAGATTTACACAATATGCTGTCTTCTTTGAGTCAGGGTGCAATGACGAGACATTGCAAGGAATTTGAGTTTACTAAGATGAGTTGATACATACCTCTCGTGTGCCAATGCGTGCACTCACTGGCTCTGGCGCACCGTGCTACTTTGATAGCACTTAGCTAGCCTAGTTCATTCTTTAGGATCCAAACAGAGATGAAGAAGCGACCAAACACCTCCACGTTTTCCCTATTAATATACAGTTACATGAGTACTCACACAGCCAAGTATTGTGAGATAAAATAAAATGTGGCCCATTTTTAAGCGGGTAAAAGGGATAAATATAATGTGTGGCAGAATAACACTTGGGAGCACTTTGACTCGGTGCAGTAATATTCTCACACCAAAGTGAAACTGAAAGTGCAAGAGTGATGATATTGAATGAACTGGGCTAGCTAAGTGGCATCAAAGTAGCGCCGCGCGCCAGAGCCAGAGTGCACGTATTGAAACGCGAGAGGAATGTATCAACTTGTTTTAGTCAAGGGTATAACGTAGTTTAATATGAAAAAATGGTGGAGTGTTCCTTTAATCAAAATTTAAAGCCAATGGCAGCATGACTCTACCATAGTTATGAGACTAGATCTTTGATACACAGCATAATATACACACAATTGCTATTTTACGCACATAGGCTACATGGCTGATATTGTTAGATTAGATTCGAATGCTGACTTAAATAAGTGCTGGTGAACTGGGACATTTGTGGTCATTCACAGATATAGATGAGTGTGCCGGAGACAGTTCTTTGTGTGGACCCAATGCTCTCTGCAGCAACACCAATGGGGACTTTAGTTGTGCCTGTAACGTGGGATACCAGAAGCCTCCTGGAGTGACAATCACAGATGCTGCAAACCCCTGCCAAGGTACTTCCCATACAAACAGATTTATACATATGCTGTCTTCTTTGAGTCAGGGTGCAATGACGAGACATTGCAAGGAATTTGAGTTAACTAAGACGAATTGATACATACCTCTTGTGTGCCAATGCGTGCACTCACTGGCTCTGGCGCACGGCGCTACTTTGATAGCACTTAGCTAGCCTAGTTCATTCATTAGGATCCAAACAGAGATGAAGAAATGACCAAACACCTCCATGTTTTCCCTATTAATATACAGTTACATGACTACTCACACAACCAAGTATTGTGAGACAAAATAAAATGTGGCCCATTTTTAAGCGGGTAAAAGGGATAACTATAATGTGTGGCAGAATAACACTTGGGAGCACTTTGACTCGGTGCAGTAATATTCTCACACCAAAGTCAAACTGAAAGTGCAAGAGTGATGATATTGAATGAACTGGGCTAGCTAAGTGCCATCAAAGTAGCGCCAAGCCAGAGCCAGTGAGTGCACACATTGAAACGTGAGAGGAATGTATCAACTTGTTTTAGTTAAGGGAATAACGTAGTTTAATATGAAAAAAATAGTGGAGTGTTCCTTTAATCAAAATTTAAAGCCAATGGCAGCATGACTGTACCACAATTATGATCTTTATACAGCATAAGATACACACAGTTGCTATTTTACGCACATAAATAGCTGATATTGTTAGATTAGAATTCTGACTTAAATGAGTGCTGGTTAACTTGGACATTTGTGGTCATTCACAGATATAGATGAGTGTGCAGGAGACAGTTCTTTGTGTGGACCCAATGCCCTCTGCAGCAACACCAATGGGGGCTTTAGTTGTGCCTGTAACGTGGGATACCAGAAGCCTCCTGGAGTGACAATCACAGATGCTGCAAACCCTTGCCAAGGTACTTCCCATACAAACAGATTTACACAATATGCTGTCTTCTTTGAGTCAGGGTGCAATGACGAGACATTGCAAGGAATTTGAGTTAACTAAGACGAATTGATACATACCTCTCGTGTGCCAATGCGTGCACTCACTGGCTCTGGCGCACGGCGCTACTTTGATAGCACTTAGCTAGCCCAGTTCATTCATTAGGATCCAAACAGAGATGAAGAAGCGACCAAACACCTCCATGTTTTCCCTATTAAATCACAGTTACACGAGTACTCACACAACCATGTATTGTGAGACAAAATAAAACGAGGCGCATTTCTAAGCGGGTAAAAGGGATAACTATAATGTGTAGCGGAATAACACTTGGGAGCACTTTGACTCGGTGCAGTAATATTCTCACACCAAATTGAAACTGAAAGTGCAAGAGTGATGATATTGAATGAACTGGGCTAGCTAAGTGGCATCAAAGTTGCGTCGCGCGCTCGAGCCAATGAGTGCACACATTGAAACGCGAGAGGAATGTGTCAACTTGTTTTAGATAAGGGTATAACGTAGTTTAATATGAAAAAATGGTGGAGTGTTCCTTTAATCAAAATTTAAAGCCAACGGCAGCATGACTGAACCATAATTATGATCTTTATACAGCATAAGATGCACACAGTTGCTATTTTACGCACATAAATAGCTGATATTGTTAGATTAGAATTCTGACTTAAATGAGTGCTGGTTAACTTGGACATTTGTGGTCATTCACAGATATAGATGAGTGTGCAGGAGACAGTTCTTTGTGTGGACCCAATGCCCTCTGCAGCAACACCAATGGGGGCTTTAGTTGTGCCTGTAACGTGGGATACCAGAAGCCTCCTGGAGTGACAATCACAGATGCTGCAAACCCTTGCCAAGGTACTTCCCATACAAACAGATTTACACAATATGCTGTCTTCTTTGAGTCAGGGTGCAATGACGAGACATTGCAAGGAATTTGAGTTAACTAAGACGAATTGATACATACCTCTCGTGTGCCAATGCGTGCACTCACTGGCTCTGGCGCACGGAGCTACTTTGATAGCACTTAGCTAGCCCAGTTCATTCATTAGGATCCAAACAGAGATGAAGAAGCGACCAAACACCTCCATGTTTTCCCTATTAAATCACAGTTACACGAGTACTCACACAACCATGTATTGTGAGACAAAATAAAACGAGGCGCATTTCTAAGCGGGTAAAAGGGATAACTATAATGTGTAGCGGAATAACACTTGGGAGCACTTTGACTCGGTGCAGTAATATTCTCACACCAAATTGAAACTGAAAGTGCAAGAGTGATGATATTGAATGAACTGGGCTAGCTAAGTGGCGTCAAAGTAGCGTCGCGCGCTCGAGCCAATGAGTGCACACATTGAAACGCGAGAGGAATGTGTCAACTTGTTTTAGATAAGGGTATAACGTAGTTTAATATGAAAAAATGGTGGAGTGTTCCTTTAATCAAAATTTAAAGCCAACGGCAGCATGACTGAACCATAATTATGATCTTTATACAGCATAAGATGCACACAGTTGCTCTTTTACGCACATAAATAGCTGATATTGTTAGATTAGGTTAGAATGCTGACTTAAATGAGTGCTTGTTAACTGGGACATTTGTGGTCATTCACAGATATAGATGAGTGTGCAGGAGACAGTTCTTTGTGTGGACCCAATGCCCTCTGCAGCAACACCAATGGGGGCTATAGTTGTGCCTGTAACGTGGGATACCAGAAGCCTCCTGGAGTGACAATCACAGATGCTGCAAACCCTTGCCAAGGTACTTCCCATACAAACAGATTTACGCAATATGCTGTCTTCTTTGAGTCAGGGTGCAATGACGAGACATTGCAAGGAATTTGAGTTTACTAAGATGAGTTGATACATACCTCTCGTGTGCCAATGCGTGCCCTCACTGGCTCTAGCGCACCGTGCTACTTTGATAGCACTTAGCTAGCCTAGTTCATTCATTAGGATCCAAACAGAGATGAAGAAGCGACCAAACACCTCCACGTTTTCCCTATTAAATCACAGTTACATGAGTACTCACACAACCAAGTATTG
Source organism: Sardina pilchardus (assembly GCF_963854185.1). Lineage (NCBI taxonomy): Eukaryota > Metazoa > Chordata > Actinopteri > Clupeiformes > Clupeidae > Sardina > Sardina pilchardus. The sequence continues at coordinate 30,437,245 of NC_084994.1, read as the reverse complement.
TGAGACAAAATAAAATGTGGACCATTTTTAAGCGGGTAAAAGGGATAACTATAATGTGTTGCGGAAAAACACTTGGGAGCACCTTGACTCGGTGCAGTAATATTCTCACACCAAAGTGAAACTGAAAGTGCAAGAGTGATGATATTGAATGAACTGGGCTAGCTAAGTGTCATCAAAGTAGCGCCAAGCCAGAGCCAGTGAGTGCACACATTGAAGCGCGAGAGGAATGTATCAACTTGTTTTAGTTAAGGGTATAACGTTGTTTAATATGAAAAAATGGTGGAGTGTTCCTTTAATCAAAATTTAAAGCCAATGGCAGCATGACTGTACCATAATTATGAGACTAGATCTTTATACAGCATAAGATACACACAGTTGCTCTTTTACGCACATAAATAGCTTATATTGCTAGATTAGATTAGAATGCTGACCTAAATGAGTGCTGGTTAACTAGGACATTTGTGGTCATTCACAGATATAGATGAGTGTGCAGGAGACAGTTCTTTGTGTGGACCCAATGCCCTCTGCAGCAACACCAATGGGGACTTTAGTTGTGCCTGTAACGTGGGATACCAGAAGCCTCCTGGAGTGACAATCACAGATGCTGCAAACCCTTGCCAAGGCACTTCCCATACAAACAGATTTACACAATATGTTGTCTTCTTTGAGTCAGGATGCAATGACGAGACATTGCAAGGAATTTGAGTTTACTAAGATGAGTTGATACCTCTCGTGTGCCAATGCGTGCACTCATTGGCTCTGGCGCACCGTGCTACTTTGATAGCGCTTAGCTAGCCTTGTTCATTCTTTAGGATCCAAACAGAGATGGAGAAGCGACCAAACACCTCCACGTTTTCCCTATTAAAACACAGTTACACGAGTAGTCAAACAACCAAGTATTTTGAGACAAAATAAAACGTGGCGCATTTGTAAGCGGGTAAAAGAGATAACTATAATGTGTGGCGGAATAACACTTGGGAGCACTTTGACTCGGTGCAGTAATATTCTCACACCAAAGTGTAACTGAAAGTGCAAGAGTGATGATATTGAATGAACTGGGCTAGCTAAGTGCTATCAAAGTAGCGCCGCGTGCCAGAGCCTGTGAGTGCACACATTTAAACGCGAGAGGAATGTGTCAACTTGTTTTAGTCAAGGGTATAACGTAGTTTAATATGAAAAAATGGTGGAGTGTTCCTTTAATCAAAATTTAAAGCCAATGGCAGCGTGACTGTACCACAATTATGATCTTTATACAGCATAATATACACACAGTTGCTCTTTTACGTACATAAATAGCTGATATTGTTAGATTAGATTAGAATGCTGACCTAAATGGGACATTTGTGGTCATTCACAGATATAGATGAGTGTGCAGGAGACAGTTCTTTGTGTGGACCCAATGCCCTCTGCAGCAACACCAATGGGGACTTTAGTTGTGCCTGTAACGTGGGATACCAGAAGCCTCCTGGAGTGACAATCACAGATGCTGCAAACCCTTGCCAAGGTACTTCCCATACAAACAGATTTACACAATATGCTGTCTTCTTTGAGTCAGGGTGCAATGACGAGACATTGCAAGGAATTTGAGTTAACTAAGAAGAGTTGATACATACCTCTCGTGTGCCAATGCGTGCACTCATTGGCTCTGGCGCACCGTGCTACTTTGATAGCACTTAGCTAGCCTAGTTCATTCATTAGGATCCAAACAGAGATGAAGAAGCGACCAAACACCTCCACGTTTTCCCTATTAAAACACAGTTACATGAGTACTCAAACAACCATGTATTGTGAGACAAAATAAAACGTGGCACATTTTTAAGCGGGTAAAAGGGATAACTACAGTATAATGTGTGGCGGAATAACACTTGGGAGCACTTTGACTCGGTGCAGTAATATTCTCACACCAAAGTCAAACTGAAAAAGCGAGAGTGATGATATTGAATGAACTGGGCTAGCTAAGTGCCATCAAAGTAGTGTCGCGCTCGAGCCAGTGAGTGCACACATTGAAACGCGAGAGGAATGTGTCAAATTGTTTTAGTTAAGGGTATAACGTAGTTTAATATGAAAAAATGGTGGAGTGTTCCTTTAATCAAAACTTAAAGCAAATGGCAGCATGACTGTACTATAGTTATGAGACTAGATCTTTATACAGCATAAGATGCACACAGTTGCTATTTTACCCACATAAATAGCTGATATTGTTAGATTAGATTAGAATGCTGACTTAAATGAGTGCTGGTTAACTGGGACATTTGTGGTCATTCACAGATATAGATGAGTGTGCAGGAGATAGTTCTTTGTGTGGACCCAATGCCCTCTGCAGCAACACCAATGGAGGCTTTAGTTGTGCCTGTAACGTGGGATACCAGAAGCCTCCTGGAGTGACAATCACAGATGCTGCAAACCCTTGCCAAGGTACTTCCCATACAAACAGATTTACACATTGAATATGCTGTCTTCTTTGAGTCAGGGTGCAATGACGAGACATTGCAAGGAATTTGAGTTTACTAAGATGAGTTGATATATACCTCTCGTGTGCCAATGCGTGCACTCATTGGCTCTGGCGCACGGTGCTACTTTGATAGCGCTTAGCTAGCCTTGTTCATTCTTTAGGATCCAAACAGAGATGAAGAAGCGACCAAACACCTCCATGTTTTCCCTATTAAATCACAGTTACACGAGTACTCACACAACCATTTATTGTGAGACAAAATAAAACGAGGCGCATTTCTAAGCGGATAAAAGGGATAACTATAATGTGTAGCGGAATAACACTTGGGAGCACTTTGACTCGGTGCAGTAATATTCTCACACCAAAGTGTAACTGAAAGTGCAAGAGTGATGATATTGAATGAACTGGGCTAGCTAAGTGCCATCAAAGTAGCGTCGCGCGCTCGAGTCAGTGAGTGCACACATTGAAACGCGAGAGGAATGTGTCAACTGGTTTTAGATAAGGGTATAACGTAGTTTAATATGAAAAAATGGTGGAGTGTTCCTTAAATCAAAATTTAAAGCCAATGGCAGCATGACTGTACCATAATTATGAGACTAGATCTTTATACAGCATAAGATGCACACAGTTGCTATTTTACGCACATAAATAGCTGATATTGTTAGATTAGATTAGAATGCTGACTAAATGAGTTCTGTTTAACTGGGACATTTGTGGTCATTCACAGATATAGATGAGTGTGCAGGAGACAGTTCTTTGTGTGGACCCAATGCCCTCTGCAGCAACACCAATGGGGGCTTTAGTTGTGCCTGTAACGTGGGATACCAGAAGCCTCCTGGAGTGACAATCACAGATGCTGCAAACCCTTGCCAAGGTACTTCCCATACAAACAGATTTACACAATATGCTGTCTCCTTTGAGTCAGGGTGCAATGACGAGACATTGCAAGGAATTTGAGTTAACTAAGACGAGTTGATACAGTACATACCTCTCGTGTGCCAATGCGTGCACTCACTGGCTCTGGTGCACGGCACTACTTTGATAGCACTTAGCTAGCCTAGTTCATTCATTAGGATCCAAACAGAGATGAAGAAGCGACCAAACACCTCCACGTATTCCCTATTAAAATACAGTTACACGAGTACTCACACAACCAAGTATTGTGAGACAAAATAAAACGTGGCCAATTTTAAAGCGGGTAAAAGGAATAACTATAATGTGTGGCGGAATAACACTTGGGAGCACTTTGACTCGGTGCAGTAATATTCTCACACCAAAGTGAAACTGAAAGTGCAAGAGTGATGATATTGAATGACCTGGGCTAGCTAAGTGCGTTTAAAGTAGCGCCGAGCCAGAGCCAGTGAGTGCACACATTGAAACGTGAGAGTAATATGTCAACTTGTTTTAGTTAAGGGAATAACGCAGTTTAATATGAAAAAATGGTGGAGTGTTCCTTTAATCAAAATTTAAAGGCAATGGCAGCATGACTGTACCACAATTATGATCTTTATACAGCATAAGATACACACAGTTGCTATTTTACGCACATAAATAGCTGATATTGTTAGATTAGAATTCTGACTTAAATGAGTGCTGGTTAACTTGGACATTTGTGGTCATTCACAGATATAGATGAGTGTGCAGGAGACAGTTCTTTGTGTGGACCCAATGCCCTCTGCAGCAACACCAATGGGGGCTTTAGTTGTGCCTGTAACGTGGGATACCAGAAGCCTCCTGGAGTGACAATCACAGATGCTGCAAACCCTTGCCAAGGTACTTCCCATACAAACAGATTTACACAATATGTTGTCTTCTTTGAGTCAGGGTGGAATGACGAGACATTGCAAGGAATTTGAGTTAACTAAGACGAATTGATACATACCTCTCGTGTGCCAATGCGTGCACTCACTGGCTCTAGCGCACCGCGCTACTGTGATAGCACTTAGCTAGCCTAGTTCATTCATTAGGATCCAAACAGAGTTGAAGAAACGACCAAACACCTCCACGTTTTCCCTATTAATATACAGTTACATGAGTACTCACACAGCCAAGTATTGTGAGACAAAATAAAATGTGGCCCATTTTTAAGCGGGTAAAAGGGATAACTACAGTATAATGTGTGGCGGAATAACACTTGGGAGCACTTTGACTCGGTGCAGTAATATTCTCACACCAAAGTGAAACTGAAAGTGCAAGAGTGATGATGTTGAATGAACTGGGCCAGCTAAGTGCCATCAAAGTAGCGCCAAGCCAGAGCCAGTGAGTGCACACATTTAAGCGTGAGAGGAATGTATCAACTTGTTTTAGTTAAGGGAATAACATAGTTTAATATGAAAAAATGGTGGAGTGTTCCTTTAATCAAAATGTAAAGCCAATGGCAGCATGACTGTAGCCTACCACAATTATGATCTTTTATACAGCATAAGATACACACAGTTGCTATTTCACGCACATAAATAGCTGATATTGTTAGATTAGATTAGAATGCTGACCTAAATGAGTGCTGGTTAAATGGGACATTTGTGGTCATTCACAGATATAGATGAGTGTGCAGGAGACAGTTCTTTGTGTGGACCCAATGCCCTCTGCAGCAACACCAATGGGGGCTTTAGTTGTGCCTGTAACGTGGGATACCAGAAGCCTCCTGGAGTGACAATCACAGATGCTGCAAACCCTTGCCAAGGTACTTCCCATACAAACAGATTTACACAATATGCTGTCTTCTTTGAGTCAGGGTGCAATGACGAGACATTACAAGGAATTTGAGTTAACTAAGACGAATTGATACATACCTCTCGTGTGCCAATGCGTGCACTCACTGGCTCTGGCGCACCGCGCTACTTTGATAGCACTTACAGTAGCTAGCCTAGCCCTAGTTCATTCATTAGGATCCAAACAGAGATGAAGAAGCGACCAAACACCTCCATGTTTTCCCTATTAAATTACAGTTACACGAGTACTCACTAGGGTTGGGTACCTACTCACACAATCATGTATTGTGAGACAAAATAAAACGTGGCACATTTCTAAGCGGGTAAAAGGGATAATGTGTGGCAGAATAACACTTGGGAGCACTTTGACTCGGTGCAGTAATATTCTCACACCAGAGTGAAACTGAAAGTGCAAGAGTGATGATATTGAATGAACTGGGCTAGCTAAGTGCCATCAAAGTAGCGTCGCGCGCTCGAGCCAGTGAGTGCACACATTGAAACGCGAGAGGAATGTGTCAACTTGTTTTAGATAAGGGTATAACGTAGTTTAATATGAAAAAATGGTGGAGTGTTCCTTTAATCAAAATGTAAAGCCAATGGCAGCATGACTGAACCATAATTATGAGACTAGATCACAGCATAAGATACACACAGTTGCTCTTTTACGCACATAAATAGCTGATATTGTTAGATTAGATTAGAATGCTGACCTAAATGAGTGCTGGTTAACTGGGACATTTGTGGTCATTCACAGATATAGATGAGTGTGCAGGAGACAGTTCTTTGTGTGGACCCAATGCCCTCTGCAGCAATACCAATGGGGACTTTAGTTGTGCCTGTAAAGTGGGATACCAGAAGCCTCCTGGAGTGACAATCACAGATGCTGCAAACCCTTGCCAAGGTACTTCCCATACAAACAGATTTACACAATATGTTGTCTTCTTTGAGTCAGGGTGCAATGACAACATTGCAAGGAATTTGAGTTAACTAAGACGAATTGATACATACCTCTCGTGTGCCAATGCGTGCACTCACTGGCTCTGGTGCACGGCGCTACTTTGATAGCACTTAGCTAGCCTAGTTCATTCATTAGGATCCAAACAGAGATGAAGAAGCGACCAAACACCTCCACGTTTTCCCTATTAAAACACAGTTACACGAGTACTCAAACAACCAAGTATTGTGAGACAAAATAAAACTTGGCGCATTTCTAAGCGGGTAAAAGGGATAACTATAATGTGTGGCGGAATAACACTTGGGAGCACTTTGACTCGGTGCAGTAATATTCTCACACCAAAGTGTAACTGAAAGTGTAAGAGTGATGATATTGAATGAACTGGGCTAACTTAGTGCTATCAAAGTAGCGCCGCGCGCCAGAGCCAGTGAGTGCACACATTGAAACGCGAGAGGAATATGTCAACTTGTTTTAGTCAAGGGTATAACGTAGTTTAATATGAAAAAATGGTGGAGTGTTCCTTTAATCAAAATTTAAAGCCAACGGCAGCGTGACTGTACCACAATTATGATCTTTATACAGCATAAGATACACACAGTTGCTCTTTTACGCACATAAATAGTTGATATTGTTAGATTAGATTAGAATGCTGACCTAAATGAGTACTGGTTAAATGAGACATTTGTGGTCATTCACAGATATAGATGAGTGTGCAGGAGACAGTTCTTTGTGTGGACCCAATGCCCTCTGCAGCAACACCAATGGGGACTTTAGTTGTGCCTGTAACGTGGGATACCAGAAGCCTCCTGGAGTGACAATCACAGATGCTGCAAACCCTTGCCAAGGTACTTCCCATACAAACAGATTTACACAATATGCTGTCTTCTTTGAGTCAGGGTGCAATGACGAGACATTGCAAGGAATTTGAGTGAACTAAGACGAATTGATACATACCTCTCGTGTGCCAATGCGTGCACTCACTGGCTTTGGCGCACCGTGCTACTTTGATAGCACTTACAGTAGCTAGCCTAGTTCATTCATTAGGATCCAAACAGAGATGAAGAAGCGACCAAACACCTCCACGTTTTCCCTATTAAAAGACAGTTACATGAGTACTCAAACAACCAAGTATTGTGAGACAAAATAAAATGTGGCCCATTTTTAAGCGGGTAAAAGGGATAACTATAATGTGTGGCGGAATAACACTTGGGAGCACTTTGATTCGGTGCAGTAATATTCTCACACCAAAGTCAAACTGAAAGTGCAAGAGTGATGATATTGAATGAACTGGGCTAGCTAAGTGCGTTTAAAGTAGCGCCGAGCCAGAGCCAGTGAGTGCACACATTTAAGCGCGAGAGGAATGTATCAACTTGTTTTAGTTAAGGGTATAACGTAGTTTAATATGAAAAAATGGTGGAGTGTTCCTTTAATCAAAATTTAAAGCCAATGGCAGCATGACTGTACTATAGTTATGAGGCTAGATCTTTATACAGCATAAGATACACACAGTTGCTCTTTTACCCACATAAATAACTGATATTGTTAGATTAGATTAGAATGCTGACTAAATGAGTTCTGTTTAACTGGGACATTTGTGGTCATTCACAGATATAGATGAGTGTGCAGGAGACAGTTCTTTGTGTGGACCCAATGCCCTCTGCAGCAACACCAATGGGAACTTTAGTTGTGCCTGTAACGTGGGATACCAGAAGCCTCCTGGAGTGACAATCACAGATGCTGCAAACCCTTGCCAAGGTACTTCCCATACAAACAGATTTACACATTGAATATGCTGTCTTCTTTGAGTCAGGGTGCAATGACAAGACATTGCAAGGAATTTGAGTTTACTAAGATGAGTTGATACATACCTCTCGTGTGCCAATGCGTGCCCTCACTGGCTCTAGCGCACCGTGCTACTTTGATAGCACTTAGCTAGCCTAGTTCATTCATTAGGATCCAAACAGAGAAGAAGAAGCGACCAAACACCTCCACGTTTTCCCTATTAAATTACAGTTACATGAGTACTCAGACAACCAAGTATTGTGAGACAAAATAAAATGTGGCCCATTTTTAAGCGGGTAAAAGGGATAACTATAATGTGTGGCGGAATAACACTTGGGAGCACTTTGACTCGGTGCAATAATATTCTCACACCAAAGTGAAACTGAAAGTGCAAGAGTGATGATATTGAATGAACTGGGCTAGCTAAGTGCCATCAAAGTAGCGCCAAGCCAGAGCTAGTGAGTGCACACATTGAAACGCGAGAGGAATGTATCAACTTGTTTTAGTTAAGGGTATAACGTAGTTTAATATGAAAAAATGGTGGAGTGTTCCTTTAATCAAAATGTAAAGCCAATGGCAGCATGACTGTACCATAATTATGAGACTAGATCTTTATACAGCATAAGATACACACAGTTGCTCTTTTATGCACATAAATAGCTGATATTGTTAGATTAGATTAGAATGCTGACTTATATACCTAGATGAGTGCTGGTTAACTGGGTATTTGTGGTCATTCACAGATATCCACCTCTTTCCTCAACCCGGAAATATGTATCGTTGCGATGGTTACGATACTGTTTTCAACTTCCGTTCATTCTGTTAACATGTGCGTTCTCCATAGCAAACTAGGTTATGCCTCAACTTAGATTTCGTTCGAAATGTTGACAATTCTGCCCTCAGCATGTATATACTGCATCACATATAACCGATATAAAATATAAAAGTTGACTTTTATATGCGTTATGATATGTTAAGCACCGTAAACCGTCACGTTAAAACAGATACAATGCAGCTTCGCCGGAAATAGAAAACCGTCTCGATGTCATGGCGACCCCCATTGTTGGCTGCGGAATATCGTGGATAGATGAGTGTGCAGGCGACAGTTCTTTGTGTGGACCCAATGCCCTCTGCAGCAACACCAATGGGGGCTTTAGTTGTGCCTGTAACGTGGGATACCAGAAGCCTCCTGGAGTGACCATCACTGATGCTGCAAAGCCATGCCAAGGTACTCCCCATACAAACAATGGCCGGGTTTCCCAGAATCGTTAAGAAGCTATTAAGTGCTAAGAACTTCTTAGGAGCGTTCTCAGAACATTCTTACAACGCTCCTAAGAAGTTCTTAGAACTTAAGAGCTTCTTAACGATTCTGGGAAACGCGGCCAATATGAGTGCTGCATAATTGGGACATTTGTGGTCATTCACAGAGTGTGCAAGAGTTCTTTGTGTGAGGCGGACATCCCAGGTCCAGAAAGTAAAACTCCTTTGTGGTTGTTCACAGATATAGATGAGTGTGCAGGAGACAGTTCTTTGTGTGGACCCAATGCCCTCTGCAGAAACACCATTGGGAGCTTTACCTGTGCCTGTAACAAGGGATATCAGAAGCCTCCTGGAGTGACAATCACCAATGCTGCAAACCCATGTCAAGGTATTGCCCATGCAGACTGATGTGCAGTACATGACATGCTACTGTACTGTATGTTCTTGGAAACAGGGGGCAATGATTAGACAAGTGACAGCAATGATGCCCACATGGCCAATACACAGACAATACTGTACGTCTACTCTGTCTGTTTTAATGTACTTTCAGTTGGCATGGTCACGCAATGTTGAACATACAGGTGTGTGTGTGTGTGTGTGTGTGTGTGTGTGTGTGTGTGTGTGTCTGTGTGTGTGTGTGTGTGTGTGTGTGTGTTTGTGTTGTGGTGTTCTGATGATGTACTGTATATAGCCGCTGTAAAAGTCATTTCCTATACATGATCAGCAATGTATCAATCAATCAATCAATCAATCTATAAATATAAGTAGAGAAGGGAGTTCTTGATACGGCCTTGACAGTGTGCTCAATCACACAGTAGTCTCCACAGTGTATGGATTAGCCTACAGTTGTATTTACTTTATGTCTCTTAGCCTACCCTACACCATCAGTCACAATATTCAAAATGTCCATACAATGTATATTTTATGTGAATCTACAGCAAATACTTTTTAAAGTGTTTCACGCATTCAAAACATCCACAATTGCATGCTTGCATTGGACAACAAAAAATATGTTTATATTTCATTTCTTAAATGAGGCCCAATGTGTTATCGTGATACTGCATTCTTGACTGAAACAAAAACTGAAATTTGTGATGATGACGACGACCTTTCCTCAAGTTAAACGTTTCCAACTAAAGACTATGTTTCTGAAGGCTAATTATATTTCAAACAATAGTTGAACCACATTCCCTGATTATTCCCGTTGACGTATTTGTTATCATACATAGATACAGATGAGTGTGCAATGGACAGCACTTTGTGTGGACCTGAGGCTGAGTGCATCAACACAGTTGGGAGTTTTAACTGCACCTGTGACGATGGATACCAAAAACCTCCTGGAGTGACAATCACCAGCGATGAAAAGCCATGCAAAGGTATTGTTCACATTAATGTGGAAAGTAATAAACAAAACAAAGCTTTAACCTGAGTGACATTGTTCTATATTAAACATGACATAGGAGCAAAATAAACAATCACGGAAATGGGCTTTTCCACTTTAGAATTGCATCAAACATCGAAGCAAACTCTTTTTTGCCGGAGTCAGTGACTAGGCCCAACAGCCAATAGTCTGTTTACCTTAGTAAATTAAGAAACAATGTCAAACAAGTGTTTATTCAGCCAGTGACTTACCTTTGTCTTGCCTCAGAGATGACATAGCCACTTAGCCTTATAGCGTTAGCTCATTACTGCACAGGTTCTCATGTTTGTATGTTTGTAAGCTTTGAAGAATACCAAAGTGACAAACAGTTGAAATATAGAGGTTTGATTTACCCTACCATTTCGGCCAAATGTAATTAGCACTTAAACTTGTCTGAAAAGATGTATTTAGATTCCCACTTTTTTTTTTATTTACTTACTTTCACAGCAATTACAAACAAACAACAGCAAAAAAAGCACACACACACACACACACACACACACACACACACACACACACACACACACACACACACTCACACACACACACACACACACGAGAAAACCCCCCATCCCCTTTACTCTCCAAAAAGAAACAGCCATCCGGATATCAACATGCATATTCTGGCTAATCTTACCCAAGTCTTCTATTGATCCCATCCTTCTGCCTCTTTAATTTTAACCCATCTTTCCATATAAATATTGTTTCCTTTCCATATCATATGCCATTAAGCACTCGGTCATTGAGTATGATCTACTGTAACATATTGTTTGAATCTGGCTAGGCTGAAATGTTTTTGCTCCTCTATTCTAATTATAAATAATTTCCCCAGAAGGATAACAATATTTTGTATACCAGTTCAATTTTTTTCTAGATCACCCAGTAGCACTGTACATGAATCTAAATGAAAATCTTTGTTACATGAGGACAACCATTTTGTAGCCTCAGTCCAAAAAGGTCAACTATGGTGCAATACCAGTATAAATGTTCTATAGATTCATCATCCTCTTGGCAAAAGCGGCAAGAGGGTGATGCACCTATTCCCCAAGTATTTAACTTTTTTCGAGTTTCTAGAAACCTATATATTAATTTATATTGCATATATCTAATCTTCTTGAATTTCCCCTTGGGGATCAATAAAGTATCTATCTATCTATATATCTTACATCAAGAGTTGTCTCATATAATATGTTAAATGCTAGATTCCCACTTTATTCATCATTACCCTGGACTTGTCTGTGTGTAACCTTTTAGTGAGGGATTCCTGCGACTCAGATCCTTCCCCTTGTCATGCCTCAGCCAAATGTGTCACTGCCGATGAGGGAATTAAGTGTGAATGCCAAAATGGCTTAATTCCCAGCATCAGTGGAGATGGAAAATTCATTTGCAAAGGTGAGATTGCAATTGTTTGATTGAATACACCTTGGGGATTGTCGTGTGTTGTGCATCACAAAAGTATTTTTTTCATAATTGTTTAAAGATGAGGTTTGCCTTTTGGTTGATGTTGTTGTTAGGTACACGTACAGTCTGACAAATAGGGTCTATATACACTTGGATAGACCTAACCAACCAGAGCAAATAAATAGCCAATCATGAATCCTGTTTTGTGACCAACCAAAAGATCATTTTACTCAACAAATACCTGAAATGCTGTTTTCAGTTTGTTTTGCTATTGCACAGTCAATATTGTGTTACGAAACAATAGTGACATCTACATGTCTAGCTTATCTGCTTCTTGTTGTAAACAATATCATCGAATTGCCCTCAGGCCACATCAATTAATAGGTACTGTTGCCTGTCAGTCCATCATTGTATAAAGCCCGCCCAGATGATTTGATTGTTTGGCGAGTCTTCACACAGGCATAGCAACTTGTCAATGTTGCAAGACCAAACTTCAAATGTTGTGAGGATTGTTCAATTCGTTGTTCAAAAGTTAACAAAATTGTGATCATCAGCATATTGACACTAGTCTGGCTATCACCAGACAAAGTTCAATCTTTTAAGATTGAACATTTGTCTGGGGAGGCTGCGCTGTATTTCTATTGCACAAAAGGCATGATCAATGGGCATACTTTAAATGACTCATGACATGTACACATTTGGACTTCAACCAATAGTAATTACTGTAGTACTTAGTACTTCAACCAATCAGACCAAAGATCCGGGTGCGCCTGGTGGATAAGATAGTTTGTGATTGGTTCCAGCAAACGTGGACAGGAAGCAGGAGAGATAAATGTGCGGGTTTCCAGCCTGAGCTGCAGGGCGAAATCCAATCACCGGCAGATCCGTCTGGGTTTTATCAGTTTATATAATGACATAATGATATATAATGATATAAAAATCAACAAAAAAAGTCAACAAAATTCATATTAGACCGGCGTTTTCAATGCAATGTTGTCTGTTCAGTGGCATTTGTGGATTTGAATTTTATCTGTTAAATCATGTGTTTCTTTATCATATGAAAATGAATAGACCTAATGACCAGTGCTTGTCTTCCTTTTTTTTGTAAATCTGAACATTCCCATTTTATTCTCAGATCTGAATGGTCCAGGCAATGAGGTAAGTGTTCCGAGATATATGCAGTTGTGGAGCTTCAGTGAGAGATGGCGGTGGAATCAGGAGATGGACAATGGTTGTCTTGTTGGATTCGTCATATTATGAAAAATTATAAGCTACAAAATGAAATGTAAGTTCTATTTCCTTCACGACAGGATCCTACGTTGGTGCTGAAAGCACTACTGGAAGTATCCTTGCATTCAGACCTTGATTGAAAATCTATTAAAATCTTGTGATATGATAAAAAAACCCTGCCTATATAAGACAGCACCCACCACGTCAATTCACTCTCTTCCTCTGTCTCACTTTCGGAATTGTATTTTTGGATGATTTATTTGTGGAATTACTACTACAGTGTTCCATGCGAGCTGTTTCCATGCGAGTTGTTTCAACACTGAGCAACACATTAATGCTATCACTAGGCCTATTAAAGTATTACGTTGGTTCACTGAATGTTGACCGCCAAATTTTCAGGAACAGTCAACTTACTGGCCTCACAAATCTGCACTAACAAACCGGCAGCTACCGATCAGTCCTCAGTATAGCTATTTGCTTGTTAGCAAATCTGGTTGGCTATCAGAGCATTAATGTAACATAAGCGTGGTGGTGTTAAAGGTTGTTCATTGATCCCGATTTCAATTGTAGAGGCTAACGTTACTCATTACTTAATGTTACAGGCTTCAACTTCTGGCTGCCAGCTAAGTCACAGTGCACATAGCCGGGGTTGAAAAAGCAGTAACTAGCAGTAACCTTGAAGCATGTGGTGCAAGAGGCTCTGGACCGACAAGTGTCAGTTACTGTTAGAGGGGCAGCACCCACCTTCAGAGCACCAGCCAATCCTCCTGCATTCTGTCTCAGACGTGCAACCCTTAGGGCGGCTCAAAAGCTTGCCCATATTTTCTGCAGCAATGGTGCCCTCAGCCCCCACCGATCTTAAGCAGCTTCCCTCCCACTAGACTGGCAGATCCTTTCCTGTTGACCTTCCACCTCTTATCACAGACAAGACCATTTACATCTCTAGCCGGGTGGTAGTCAGTCATCCAGTTGTGCTTCCAGCACGGCTCCTTTGAAGTGAAGGAAATAGAATGACAGAGACCAAGAGAACAGCAAGTAAAATACATTTTTAAGAACTAATTTTTTTTTTTTTACCACAGGGAGCATCGTCTGAGAGTAACCTTGAGAGTCTGAGCAACATGGTCAAGAACTTGACAGATGACATTGTTTTACCACCTTTTGTGAGTATTTCTTGTCATGTATTTGGGGCTTTAGATAAATGATACAACACAAGAAGCCTGACAGCATGTCTCAAAATTGCTTAAAGGTGTCCTGCCACTCAAATGACTTTGTGATAATATCTGAAGTTCTACCATGGACTCTGTAACAATTTGTTTTGTGGAAAAAATGCTTTGGTTACCTTGTTTTAAGCCATTCTATTATGGTATACTGTAGGAAGCCGGCAGGAAACTCAGCTTGATTTGCTCGTTTAAGTTGCAAGCCTATCGTTATCGTTGTGGTTAAGATACGTCATTACCAAAACGTTAATGATTGAACTCCAATGATTTCAAACTTCAGACACGCGTCCACCAACCAGAAGATAAACGTTTGCCAATGGATCTAGGCCAGACTCTCTGCGAAGTTAGAACCCGTTTGTCCTGCAGCACCTGCTCCTTGTAGTGGTAGGAAGACAGCCGCTAAATCTCCTTCTGCTTAAACAAGTCTATGAGGTCTGGTGATATTTCAACATCTCAGCCCGAATCCCCTGGACTATTTGGACATGCAGTTGTCGCAAATTCTTCACCAATCCACAAAATCAGTTAGCAAGACTGGACGCGCTCTCGCTCCAGCTCGGGCGCTCACCAGCCCACCTTCACGGCCAGCCAGTCCCGTCACGTGCGCTCTCCGTGCTGGGCCGCGTCCACCGAGTGCTACGGCTGCGCCTCAGCCGTTTCCACACACAGACCGGACGGAACACGCAGCTCAGGGTGGGAGGGAGAGAGGGAGAAAGAAGGGAGAGGGAGAGAGAGACAGTGAGAGAGATGGATGACAGACATATGGCCGGGTTTCCCAAAATTGTTAAGAAGCTCTTAAGTGCTAAGAACTTCTTAGGAGCGTTGTAAGAATGTTCTAAGAACGCTCCTAAGAAGTTCTTAGGACTTAAGAGCTTCTTAACGATTTTGGGAAACCCGGCCATAGACATTCAGACACAAGTTCTCTCTAGCTCCTATTGCGTTCCCTTCGCTTCGACCTTCTTGTCTCTCGACAGACACCATAGCCAGTTGCCTTGTCCTCCATCACCGTGAGTCTCTTTGGAAATGTCAGGATGTCTGGATGGTAAATGTGCCCACTGTCGCTGACCTGCAGGTTGTGCAGTCCATACTGGATAGTACACAAGATGCTGTGGCCAAGGTGTTGGCGGATGGCAGCGGGAAGAACATGGTGGCTTTGGGCGACACCATGTTGCAGTCAACGGAGACGCTTGTGGGAGCCCTGGTGAAGCCCACGGCCACGCAGAGCAGAAAAACGCTGAGAACTGAAACCACAAGTGTGCTATTTATCTATCGACCTATCTATACATCCATCTATCTATCTATCTATCTATCTATCTATCTATCTATACATATATATGTATAGACATCTGTCTATGTATCTGTCTAGACTAAAATCACAAGTACTGTACACTGCTGCTGCAGCTGTTGTAAAAAACTTTTGTGAAGCAAAAGTGAATGTGTTAAGATAATGTTTTTAAAAACACAAATTGAACACTTTTTTCTATCAGAATTAGAAACCTTTGCAGTTGGAAAGAACACCAGTATAAAGTCAAGCTCCGATATTTCAACTTCACATGTCCACTTGAATATAGACCTCATTGGCATTGCAAGTAACAACAACGGTATGTTCATGGCTATAACATATACACATGCATGTCAAGAATCATTCATTTATTGGTTTGTCCATGTAGGCTATAACTAGCAACAATCATTTTGTTCTCAAAACGAAAGCTCTCACATTCTGCTATTCATTTTATTTACTTTCCAGAACATGTGGCGTTACTTGGCATTAAAATATTAACATTGTAGCTAATATTGACTTTCAATTTAAGCCACTTGTGTTCTGGAAAACAAACAAAACAAATAACAGAACATGATAGCTTAATTCTGGAACCGTTTTGAACTCTAAACTTTAGAGTTCACATTTTGAAAACAGAATTAGTGGACTTTCATTTCTGTTGGTTCATTGTTGGTTTTAAAGGGGAAAATTAATGAACGAATGATACACGGATTGTCAAGGTTATGTAGTGTTAAATTGTGAGGTACCGTATAATACAATATAATCACAAAACACAGATTACAACGTCTCTACTTAGTAAACAGAGCAATAATTACAACGACAATGACAACAATCATGATGATAATGATGTAGCCTAGATGCTAATGCTATTATTTCTGGTATCATACTTGTTATTTTATTGATTTCGGTGATTCTTCCTATTGTGGAAGTGCATTTAGGCGTTCAAGTTAAATCTCACTAACTGAATCTGCCTTGATTAGGCTCAGCTGCAGCAGCACTCACAACCTTCAACAAAATGGAGTCAGTTCTGAGAGCAGACCTCTTCTCTACTGCCAATGATACAAAGAAGATCATGATGTCTGAGGTTCTGTCTGTCTCCCTACCCAAAACCCCAAACAAAATCCTGCCAAGCCCGGCCAACATCACAGTTAAGCACATCAAGGTAAGTATATCAAAGAGGACCCCCCTTACACACATCAAGGTTAGTCAGTAGTGATGCAGCCTACGGACTGGTTTTAAGAAACTAGCTCAAACAAATACAGAAGCGTTAAATAAAATTGTTAATGCTAAAAGTAAAACTAAAATCCAACCAGTGTAAGACACCAAGCTTGATCTTCCTGAACATTTGTCTGAGTGATAATGCTCAGCACATCAAAGTCAGTCATAAACATCTGTGTTTAATAGACTGAGGTTAGCATCAGTATCACTGAACAGTTTGATAAGACACGTATTATATAAAACAATTCCTAAATGGTCATCAACTTTATGTTCTTTGATAAGTCTCTGAACTGTATGTGTGACTTTAATGGCAACCATTTTCCTCTTTGCTAGGAGATGCATGCTAACTGTTCGCTGTCCTGTGTGTACTGGAATAAAAGCGCTTGGGTGGAAGACGGCTGTGACGTCACCTACACCAACGCCACCCACACTGTCTGCACATGCATGCACTTTTCCACCATCAGCTTGATCATGCAGGTGGACCGACCCCCAGAGGAAGGCGAGTTATGGTCATGTGCTAGCATCGTCATGAAGTATGCTAAGTAGCTAGCATTATCATCAAATGTTGTACTAGGAATTAGCTAGTAGCAGTACAGTAGCTAGTAGAACTTACATAGCACTCATATATGCTTGAGTCACAATCGTGGGTGTATCCTATGGTGTATGCCTCAAAGCTATAGGATAATTTGTCTTGATGCTTGATGCTTGGTGCTTGTCGCTGCTGTCCATCGGCGCAGCAAAAGCATGTCTTCAGTAGTGCATTCAGTGCAAGCGTACTGTACTGTATGTGAGCACCATTGGAGGTAGAAGTTAACAACTCATAGGCCCTTTCCAAACGTAGTTACTACACCCTCTCCCTAGCCACTTAACACTCTGTTTGTGTGTTCACATGGATGGTGCGCCATATTAAAGGGATATTCCGCCATTTTTGGAAATACGCTCATTTTCGACCTCTCCTCGAGCAAAACAATCGATATTTACCTTGCTCCCGTTCATCCAGCCATTCTGTGAGTCTGGCGATACAACTTTTAGCTTCAGCCTAGCATAGATCATTGAATCGGATTAGACCATTAGCTTTTCGCCTGCTAGCTTCATGTTTAAAAGTGACTTAAGATTTCTGGTAATCTGGAAAATGAGCGTATTTCCAAAAATGGCAGAATATCCCTTTAAGGGCCATCCGAAACCAATTACTGTTAAAGGTGCACTATGAGATCTTACATGGTTTTTAGAGCAATTTCATTTTTGTCTCAAATCATAGCATCTCCCTTTGATCAGTTTGCTGCCTGCTCCCTGAATACATTGTGAAAAAAATCCTGTCTCTGGAGACAACACAGGGGCTGTAAAACGTCAAACAAACACTAGGGCACAGGGTGTGTACCAAAACATAACAAACCATATTTCGGCCAAACACACCAACAAGATGTTTAGGGGAGGGGTTGGGGGTTAGTGAGCATGCACATATGGGTTGTCTAAACACTCCAACACTAAGTGAGTGCTGATGGTGACTTGTAGAAGGTGTGCGCCAACAATTGTGGCACGTCATGGAGGACGAGGCTTCATGCAAATGTGAATTCTATGTGAGCACGCCTGTAAACAAAATCAATGCTAACATCCAATCCTGATTCCGATCTCCGTTAGGGAGGGGGAAGTTTGTCCCAGAACTCAAGTTAACTGTGAGAGTGATTCCTACTTGAGTGCACTCCGTGGCCAAAGGGGAGTGGGTACTAGGGAGCGGTGTTGGAAAGGGCTGGAAATCATGGTTTCAATACCCAGGGAGTACACATGATAATGACAATGGTATGACATTTCACATATGATATTTTGCAAAATATCACTGTGTCTCTGCTCAAAGACAGACCATACGATGGAAATGCTGAATAGGATTGGCGTGTCAATTGGGCTGGGGTCCCTGACTTTGGCTTTGTTGACCTTTGCCCTCTGTGGCCGGAGCCCCAAAGTGACAAACCCGGCTCGTGTGAACCTCTGCATCAGTCTGCTGCTGGCTCACCTCCTCTTCCTGCTCGTCCAGGAGTTCGTCCACCTCATCCGCCCTCACAAGGTGTGAATATACTTTGTTCACGCGACTCATCATCACGCTACAAATGCCAACAGATTCTTTTCTCAGTAAAGCTCACAAAATAATGCACATTTGCACCTCCCACCTACACACACACACACACACACACACACAGGTGCATGTGTTTCTGTATATGATTGTGTATATATTAGGGTGCATCAAAAAATAAAATATATATATATTTTTATATGGCTGGGTTCATGTGTTATGTGGCACCCCTAAACATCAATGAAATTCTTTAACATTTTGCAAAGGTCATTTTTTTTCTTAATTGGAACAAAATGCAATGCCAGCCATATTTTGAAATTAAAATTTCTCATTCAAATTTGATGCATATAACTCTCTCTCTCTCTCTCTCTCTCTCTATATATATATATATATATATATACATACATACACACACAAGGTGTTTTTTTTTTTTTTAATAAATATATTTTTTTAGGCTTTTTTATGCCTTTAATGATAGGACAGTTGAGAGAGACAGGAAGTGAGTGGGAGAGAACGTTGGGGTGGGATCCGGAAAGGACCACGGGGCGGGAATCGAACCCGGGTCGCCGGCGTGCGGTGCAGGTGCCCCAGCCAGTCGCGCCACGGCTGGGGCCACACAAAGTGTTTTATAATATATTTTTCTTTCTTTCTTTCTTTCTACCTCTTCCTGCCATGCCTGTCAAACCTGCGCTCAGGTCCTCTGCACAGTCCTCTCTGGACTGCTCCATTTCCTCTTCCTGTGCTGTTTCCTGTGGATGTTCCTGGAGACGGTCTGGCTTTTCCAGGCGGTCCTCCGGCTCAAAGACGTCAGATCCACACGGGGGATGGGGCCTCACTGGGGATACCAGTGCCTGATTGGTTACGGAGCTCCTGCCGCCATCGTCGCCGTGTCGGCAGGGATTGTGCCTGAGGGTTATGGGAGTGACAGGCGAGTGTGACTTTTAAAGGTGTCATTCACAACTCTTTCATAATAATACACTTTCTGTCACATTCAGCGAAATTCACCTTGTAACTTCATAGCTGCATCAAGATGGGAGTGAGTATTAAAGGAGCAATGTCCTTCCAACAAATGTCCCTCCACACTTTCTAAAATGTCTCTCTACCGACATGTGTAGATGAACATGCAAGACTGTAAACACCAGATAAAGCTGATAAAAGTATGTCATGCCTTTATAGTTGATTACAGTTATAGGTGCTGGTTGAATTATGACAAGAGTTATGTTATGATGTGTGCTGGTTGACTTATGATAAATGGTTATGTTATGCCTCTATAGTTGATTGGAGTTATGTTATAGCCTATAGGTGCTAGTTGATTTATGATAAATGGTTCTGCTATGCTGTATAGGTGCTGGTTGAACTATGATAAAGGGTTCATCTGGAGTTTCCTGGGTCCTGTATGCTGCATCCTCGGAGTGAGTCGGAACATGAGTAGATAAAAATGAGGACACAAATGCAGTGTTTGTTGTTGTGGTGGTGGGGCAATATAGCCTGGTGTAGCCACACCCAATTTGTGACTAGAATTTGAGTCTGGTAACACACAGTTTGGACTTGATTATGGGGCGTGTTTCCATCTAGCCCGAAAGCCAGCCTGCATTTACCCTTACCAGATTGATGCCTTATTCGCTGTTATTTCGCTGTCTATATCTCATAAGAGTTGTGATAGTGGAATCTAAACATCTCATTTCTCCTGCGGCAGTGATTTTTGTTGTGAACAAAATCAACTCAAGCACACACAGGTGACATGTACAGTAGGACTCCTTTCACTGTAGCTCGTCTATCAAGCAGCAAATAAAAAGCCGCCCAAATTATTGGATTAACCAGAACACATTTTAGCCTGGAATAAAGACTACTCAAAGGACAGACTCCAGACCAAATATCTCTCCCTTCAAATGTTTTGGTCTGGGTAAATTCAAACTGGCTTACAGGCTTGGGAGAATTGGGCAGGTACAAAAGAGAAAACCAAGTGTGGAACACAATTTGTGTTGGAAACCTAATGTTTTACAGGGAGATTACTCCAAGCATGTAACTGAAGTGTTCTGTAGTGTATTGTCTGCTGCAACAATTATCCTCTACTATAATCAATGTTACTGGCTACACCAGATGCTGTATGATAATGGTGTGGGTGTTTAGAAAACACTTAGACCAATCCTCTGAAGCTATTTTTTACGGTCTGCACTTCACTTGCGGACCTGGTGTAGCCCGGAGTCTTACAGGGGAGCCACACCAGGCACGTAACTGAAGCATTCCGTTCGCAACGGGTAAAATCCATTTTAGAAGACTGGTCTATTTTTTTAGAATGTACGCGCCACTGTCGCATCTGGTGCGGCTGTTTCCATTGACTACGGTGATTGTTAACTGCTGCGAACGGAACGCTCCAGTCACGTGCCTGGTGTAGCTCCCATGTTAGTGTGGCAAGACCAGTTAGTGGAGCAAGTCTGCAGTCATGTGTCTCTTGTCCCCCAAACTAGACGAACACCATTCTCTTCATCCTCATCCTCTTCTTCATTCACTCGACACTGTCCCAGAGCCGAACACACAACAAATTAACCAGGTAAGGAGGCTAACCCTCAAACCCATATGGAGGGGCAGTCCAGAGGGGAGTCTGAAGGCATTGAAAGCAGATGTATGATGAATTTTTTAAAAAGTGAAACAACGAAGTGCTATTGGTTATTAGGCTACATAGCACAAGATATAACATGTACGTATTGTGCTAAGTATGCAGTGACGAAACATGCTATGATCTTTTATGATTACAGCAAATAATAACAATGATAATAACATTATATGATTCAGCATCTTCCTTCATTTTCTGCAGAACCCTGGTGATTAAAATCCTGATCCAGTCCGTTATCATTGGTTTGCCTTGGTTACTGGGATTCTTTGTGAGAAGTAGCAAGGCACTGGATCTGTCCTTCCATGTGTTCAGCAGCCAACAGGGAACCTTTATCTTCCTGCTACACTGTGTCTTCAATCAAGAGGTAATGTTAGGAAACATACTGTAGGTCTTACATTTATATATTTGTTTTAAATATATTATTATGTATTTAATTAATTGTTACATTTGAGTCTGTCAGCATTTTATCTTGATGCAACATGGGATGCTGACAATCTCCATCTCAATAGATATAAATATCATTAGAGCGTGATACAAAATTGTCAAAATAACTGCAAGATAACTCATGAACCACAAGATGGCTCCTTATTGGCAGCCAAGAAACATCACTCCTTAGGGCAGGCCTATTCAACTAGCGGCCCGCGGGCCAGATGTGGCCCGCTTCAAATTTCCTGTGGCCCGCGTGCCTCGTCATGAGAATGAACTCGCTTTGACGGGTGTGCATAGATCTTCATATGATTGGCGAGTAGCGCACCAGACTAATTCTTCCAGTTATCTTCACTCAGAGAACACAGCACATCACTACACAAACTGACATTTCCAAATGTGTAACTAGTTTTAAATGTTGATTAAATTACGATTTCTTACCGCCAAAGATTCTAAACCTCGAGCGTGCGCAAATCAAAAATGTTACAATCATACCCGGTCTCCGTTCCTCCGAGCCCTCGGGAAAGTTAGTGAAGGAGCTGTGGTTTGTAGAGAATTGCCTCTTGACTTTATATTCCTTCTTTACAGCGATGGATTCGTTGCACAATAAACATGAAAGTCTCGTACTTGTTGCAGAGGGTAAAAGGAACGATTCTCGTTGTCAATTAGACGTTTCTTTAGACAGAGCCATCTTCACTCCACTCGTGGGAATGTTATTGTTTGTGATTTACGCATGCTCGAAGTTTAGAATCTTTGGCGGTAAGAAATCGTGAAATAGATAAACAGAGGCAGAGCTGGCATTACTTTTTCTTTCAATTCAATGCTATTTGAGAGATTGGCGCTGTAGGCTACTGTGTGTGTTTGAAACACTTATGAGCCTAATTATCTTGAAGTAGGCTAGTTAAATCAACACTGCAATTTTTCCCACTGATGCATGATATGGCAGCTATCAGACATCAGGTATGAAATACTATGGTTAGCCTGGGTGTTTTCAAATACTTGTATAGTTTGTGTGACAGCCTATCACCTGTCTGAGAAGATTTTTTTTATGGATATGGATAATAGGCTATGTTCATAGTTTCTATGCCAGTGTATAAAATTCAATTGAATTGAACTGAATTTTACTCTGATTTTATCAAATATTGTTGGATACAATTATTTTGCGGTGTCTTATTTTATGCGGCCCCTGAAAACCCAGTGATTTTTCCATTCGGCCCTCTTGGTACTGAAGTTGAATAGCCCTGCCTTAGGGCCTCCCACTATTATCGCACAGCTGGGTTGGAGAATGTTGATTGGCTGAGCGGTCATAAATATTGATTGACTGACAACATTAGAGCTCACTGATTGGTTCAGGTGATTAGGATGTGCCTAATTATTATTGGCTAAGGGTGGTACGACATGACAGTGCAGTCAGATAGTTATAAATGAATGCACACCAGCTATAAATGAATACAGAACACGTTATAGACAGATCGAAGCCTGAGACTATTTACACACGTAGCCGGGCATTTTTAAAACCGAATACCCCCCCTCCGTTTATAAAATA
This sequence comes from Sardina pilchardus, assembly GCF_963854185.1. NCBI lineage: Eukaryota > Metazoa > Chordata > Actinopteri > Clupeiformes > Clupeidae > Sardina > Sardina pilchardus. Next base: position 30,413,672 of record NC_084994.1, on the reverse strand, counting down.
AATTTTATCCACATTATTAAAAAAAAAAAAATACCACACATAACCGAACATCTGTGTTTTCAAGGCACTCAGATCCATGCCTCTGCAGTGAACAAAGGTCGCATGTTTGACGTCAGAGCAGATTTGATGTGGTTTTGGCGCATATTCTGACGTTTGAAAACGCAAACCTCCGGTTATCTCCGTCTACACGCAAATGCATAAATGGAGTTCGCAAATCTTCACTTTGCCCGGAGTTTTTTTTTAAATGTTAGTTTCTGATGCGTTTTCATGTGGATGACAGGTCCAAACGTAAAAATGTAATAAATAATAAAAATGTATCCTGGTTTTAGCAGATACCCGGCTATGTGTGTACGGGGCCTCAGTAAAAGACCAGTCCAATAGTCTCTTCATTTTCTCTGCTTGGTACATTCTGAGTTAGTGAATTGTACTGAGTTTGAACCTAATTTTCTATGTGAGTATTGTTTAACTTTTGTGATATTGTGTATGTATTGTCATTTATGATAAACAGTGCACATGTACTGTAGCACAGGGTGGGTGGCAATATCAACACACACACACACACACACACACACACACACACACTCAGTGTACCCGATAGAAAAACGTGCATAATTATCTTTTCACTAGGTGCGACTGCAGTTCTGGAACCGGTGCAGGAAAGCCAGACAGAAATGACTCAGAAGTCACACAGTCAATACGCCATATTTGTTCACCTGTGCACCTTTATACTGGATGTTCCCCTTTATACTGGATGCTCCCCTCTATACTGGATGTTCCCCTTTATACTGGATGCTCCCCTCTATACTGGATGCTCCCCTCTATACTGGTTGTTCCCTTTTATACTGTATGTTCCTCTATACTGGATGTTCCCTTTTATACTGTATGTTCCTCTATACTGGATGTTCCCCTTTATACTGGATGCTCCCCTCTATACTTGATGTTCCCTTTTATACCATGTTCCTCTATACTGTATGTTCCCCTCTGTACTGCATGTTCCCCTTTATACTGGATGTTCCCTTTTATACTGGATGCTCCCCTCTATACGGCATGTTCCCCTCTATACTGTATGTTCCCCTCTGTACTGGATGTTCCCATCTATACTGCATGTTCCCCTCTATACTGTATGTTCCCCTCTGTACTGGATGTTCCTCTATACTGCATGTTCCCATCTATACTGCATGTTCCCCTCTATACTGTATGTTCCCCTCTGTACTGGATGTTCCTCTATACTGCATGTTCCCATCTATACTGTATGTTCCCCTTTATACTGCATGTTCCCATCTATCCTGCATGTTCCCCTTTCTATTCTATTGTATGTGGTCAGGTCTTAATGATGGCACTTGTAGTGGTCTTGAAGGTCAAACAAAACAGCATTTTAGTTCTATTTCTAGAAGAACTGGTTTGAGCTCTATTCCTGTGTAATGTGTGTTCTATGAGGACCAGGATGCATAGCATCCTCAGACATGAGTAACTCCTCATGAGCAACTGACCTCTGGGGTGTGTTGCTACACTACTCTAAAGTACATCTGGACAGAGAATGTTGCTACTGTGCCTTCATACTTTTCTGGTTTCTTTCTCCAAAAACAGAGGGACACCTTGCAGATTTGTTTTGTCTACAAATAGTAATGACAATGATCCTGCTATTTGATCACTGTTTTATGTTTCCGGCCATGTATCTTGCTGTACGTTTTAAAATATATATTTTTTGAAAAGTGTCATCTGCAACACTTATCCCACAAGGGGATGCATAACCTGTTTTGGGAAACACCCTAGTTTTTCTGAAATGCAACAGCATTTTGCATCGGTATAGTTATCTGTTTGAAGTGCTGAAGAAAATCTAAAGTTGTAGGAAACTATATCACTTCAACATATGTTGTCTCTTTGATGTAATGCAGTTGGCAAACAAACAAATAAACAGACGTAAATTTAACAGAAAAAACGACCCTTTAATGGTTTTACTAATGTACATCTTGCGATTTGATTCTAGAGAGTGAGGGAGAGAAGCCTCTGATGTGTTTTGCACACATTCACCGCACTGGAATGATAATCGATGGTAAATAGGTAATGCATTTCACAGGTTTGTGTCTCGGGAACATGAATGTGAGTTAAGTATAGCTACGGGCTATCCTAGTTATTACGGCAAAGTTTAACCTTTGCTATTTAAATCTCTTAAAGTGTAACTGCACCCTAAAATATGTTTTTTGAGCTGTTGATTGATTGAAATTACTCATAAGTGGTGACCTACACTATTACCAGGGTTAATATTGACAAAAATTGTGTTTCACAAGTGAAGTGGGTGGAGTTATGGGGTGAAGTTACACTTTAACCAGTTGCTAGGATGTTTATCGGCTGGCCAAGAAGCACAGCTAAAACTGAGGTCTTAGAGAGGGAGAGAGATGACAAATCACTCCACGGACAAAGACACCCTCTTGATTTTCATCGTGATGGACTTCAGAGAGTAATAATTGGCTTTCCAGTGGTACCACATGATTCCTGTATAGCTTGCCACTCGTCCCTTCCCTTTGTACAACCCATTAGGGTTAGCGTAATGGCAGTTGTTATACCAAAAGCCACCATGGTACATCTCTGCACAGTTGTTGCCATAAATGTCTTGATCTTTGTCGTAGGTTGAGAACTTCATTCCATTCACTCGTTGCAGAGAATCACCTAAGAGGACACATTTACAAAACTCATTTAAAAAATGTTTTTCCTCTGTATGTTCTCCTCCGCATAGATGGATAATATATAGCTTATGTATATGTAAACAGTTTGTTTATTGTGTTACTTGGTATAAGCGTAAAGCTATTTTAATCTATGCAGTCAACCATCAGTTAGTCATCGAGGTACTTCATTTTTAGAAACACTACAAATGACAAATGATAAAAAAAAATATTCATATTTGATGTTACATAAAAGAAAATATTCAGGATGCATACATAAGGGGAAAAATCTGACTTAAACTGGTTGAAGAATCCCAAACTCACCCGCTCCACCATCGACGTATCCGCTCAAGCGAAGTGTGTAGCCCTCATCTTCCGAGTCGATGGAGAAGGCCGGATAGTGGGCGTAGACGCTGCCTCTCTCCCAGTCCTCCATGTCCACCCGCAGCTCGTACTTACCTCTCCAGGTGAGTCTGAAAATATTCTCCAGACCTGCAGATGTGAGGAAATTCATGCGTGTCAGGGATTCAGGACTGCTGACTAGATTTCATAACTCGCTCTGCTTCATTAAAGGGCTAAGAAGTGACCTCTAAACGTTTCTTATCTATATAGTAAGAAAACTTTTCTGCTGGATCTCCATTCTCTGAGTACATTGGAAAAAACAAATAGACTGTCTTTGTACACAACCTTGCCTCCATGAACTGGAAACAAACAAAGTGGATTAAGAAGGAGATTCCTGGGGAGTACTGAAAGGAGTGGTGATCCTAATCTGGGGTGTATTTTTTTTTTTTTTAAATGTTGGGTGTTCCAATACAACCAATCCCAACAAACGTCACATTATCCCGCATGATATGCAATGCAAATGGAACTGTAAAAATAAATCCCGCTCAACAACCCGCTCCATAACTCTGAGAGTGAAAACTGCAGTGTGCTTACCGAGCCAGTACTCGCCGTTCTTGTTCCCAAAGCCCCTCTTGTAGTGATTCCAGGGCCGGTAGAAGTTTACAGTGCCATCCATTCTTCTTTGGATCACCTGAAGAAAAAGTAGGAGGCATGACAGTGAAGTGATCAAGCCAACTAGTTTTACACGGTAGAATAAGAGATACCATCATATTATGTTATATGGTCTGTTTACATTTGTTTTTAAAATGTGTTTTGGGTGATCTGATCAAAAAACTTTGTGGTTTGCACATGCATCCACAATGTACTGCCAGAGTTGTTGATGTCACATGTAATCAAACTTCCCGTAGGGAATGCATCAGATCACGTCAAAAAGGTCCCTTATAGCATTTCAAGGATCCTACTGTATAGTATGGGGATCCTGACGGATTAACAATTCTATAGGATTCCAATCAGATTTTGGGATTTGTTTTGGACAAGCCTGTAGGAATCCTATAGGATTTTGTTTACAAAATCTGATCGAAATCCTACAGGATTTTGTGATAAGGGATCAGTGTTTACACTACAAAAGATTTGTGTATATTTAGAAAATATTTTGTTTTGGAATGAAGACTTAGGGCTCATTGTATAAAGAGGATACAAATATTGACATATTGCATGGAATTAACTAAGATTTCACTTCATTAAAAGTGTAGAGATTATGTATTTCAAGTAGGCTATGCATGTGTTTGAGTCCACTGACATACAGACAGGAAGCTTACTGACCGTCCACTGCCCGTCCTCGTGGTTCTCGTCCTCTGTACACCCCATGTCACAGTACACCTCCACAGGCTTGTCGGCGGTTGTCGGGTAGATGGTGTAAACCCCGTTATGCACTGATCCATTTTGGTAGATGTCCTCACAGTCCAAGGGCAGCAGGCTTCGACCGACGGGGTGTGAGCTCACCACCAGGGGAAGCAAAAGAGCTAAGAGGCATTGGAGCTGCAGGGAAATAAAAGCATGCAAGAATCCATGCAGAATCTGTCTAATAGTATTATTTAACACACCTACAGTATACAGGCTAGTTTGATGGGGGGTGGGGTGGAACGTTTTACCAGAGCTCAACATTGTCTGGGTGGGCCCTGTAAACTCCAATTCTGACATGACTGGGCCCTAGGCCTGAGTCGTTTGAGAAGCCCAGCACTTAGACTAAGTTATGACATTTTAACTGTTTATTCATAACTGCTGCATGACTTTGATATTCACTTATTTGTTCAATTGTTCCTTTCCTCACTCCCTCCAGGTATCCCGGCCCAATTGACATCCCTGCCAAAGCCATCGATATCTCAAAGTTGTGACAGCCGTTGATTTCCATGTTAAAGCCAGATTAGAGCGGTCACGTGGTTAGTGGGTAGCCTCAGTAGTTCCCTTGATCCCTGGTTTACTACGGGATTGACAGCAGCGATCGCATTAATATTTACGGTAAATACTCAATGGAAATGACTATAAACTGCTTTTCCACATACATATTTTACTAAATGAAAATGCATTATTATGCACACGACCATAAGTCATGTAGAAAAGTCTTATTGTAACACCTGAGATATTCATTCATTCTCTATGGAATAGTTCCTTTCAACGACCATACCGGATGTGCCGCCATTGTTTGTACACGGGAGTCGATGGTAGTGTCGCAACTTTGAGATATCGATGGCTTTGATCCCTGCCAAATTATCTCTCTCTCTCTCTCTCTCTCTAAACTATAGGGGTAACAATTAAATGTATGGAATCATTAATACGTTAAGATAATAGGCCGTTTTCTGTCTTTGGTCAGAAGGGGGGAAATCGGGGAAAAATCAGCCTGATTATCTTTATGTATGTGGTAGGCATAAGGTTATTAATCTAGTGTGTACAGTATGCAAATAGAAACTTAGCCTTTTAATACCGCTTCATGTTAGTATTGTTTCATTATCAGTCACATATTCAGACAGTGTATTATATAAACTCTACTTTGATTCATACTCTATATCAGTACATAAATATGAAGATCAACTATTTGTTTATTATGGATTTACCAAGAATACATGACATATTGATTAAGAATTAGAAATTGATCAATGAAAACTGGTGAACATGTGTTCCCTAAACTAAAATGTCACCCTGGTAGATTTAGTTAGTGATGATGTCTGCAAGAAAATATTTTGAACATCTGACATATTCTGTGTACATGTACGTTGTTTTGACATCCAGTATACTGTTATCGGTATGATATTTGTTTATTGTGTTTTTTTTGTTTTTTTTCACTGTAACATGTGTATACTGTCTATACATTGCCACTGTCTAGCCCAGGGGTTCTCAATGTTTTTGTTCCAAGGACCCCTTTTAGGAGATAACATTTTCCGAGGACCCCCTTGTAACCGTAACAGTTAACCATTCGTATTCTCTAAAGTTGTGGCCGGGTCTACTATCCCAAGTTAATGTGGGTAGGACCAAATAGACACAATTTGCTTGTTTTATGGGTGAAAAGAGCATCATCTAAAATTAGGGCTGTCAATCGATGAAACATTTTAATCTAATTAATTACATACTCTGTAATTAATTAATCTAAATTAATCGCATATAAAATGTAATCGCAAAATCGCAATGTCAACAGTATGTCTTTGCAGTAATGTGGTACTTAAGAGTTGACAAACTCTTGATATGCAAATTCTGTGCTGCAGACATTGCAGAGGACTTTGTTTTAATCAACACTTTCTTTTTAACACTGTCAGGCTGCTTTTAGTTTTAGTTTTTTAAGTAAATGTTCCAATCTATGATCCAGGCAGCACATTCTCGTCTCCCCATTTTACGGTCTAATGGTTACTGACTAGAATGGCTCCTGGTCAAAGGTCATCGATTAATCTGCGTTATTTTTTTTAATCAGTTATTTTATCTCAAATTAATTAATCTAAATTAATCAATTATTTTGACAGCCCTATCTAAAATGTTAACTTTATAATTTCAAGCAAATTATTTCGCGGACCCCTTGGCTATGGGTCACGGACCCCACTTTGAGAACCACTGGTCTAGCCTACTGCTGTAGAAGTATGAAATTTCTTGGCGAATAAAAGTGGATTCTGATGCTGATCTCCATATGCTACTACTACTAACAGAATAAAAGTAAAGTTAAAGCAGTTGGAGACTCACCATGTTGGATGTAAATTGCTGGTATAGCCGCCTAACTGAAAAACGTGTATGACACCAAAGCGTCTCTCACACCAAATGCCAGCAGAGAAAAGAAGAGTCACCATGCCTGTATTTACCATTAAGGCTTCAGAGTTTAATATGTATAGTAAACATATGCACTGTTAACCAAGCAATGTCAAGTACCCATATTATGGCTGTACACAGGGTAAATACACCATGAGAGGTGACCTTACTTCATGTTCATTCTACTTTGTGCCTCAGTTGGTGGTATTGAACTAATGAAATGAAATGAGAGAGATGTATGCTCGAGACACATCAGATGCTAAAAAAAAAAAAAAAAAAAACGGGTGTAGGATTCCGCAGTACCCCAGTACCACCCGTAATTCTAACTATGAGCATACCCCCAATTATGGTGGGGTAATGCATTTTAGAAGTTGCCAAGCACGAGTCCGGGTATCAAAAACGCAAGGAGAAAGAGCAGGATGAGTAAAAAGGGTGACGATAGTCACTCAGTTTTTCCAAAAGAAAGGTATTATTGACTGACACTTGATGTCATGATACAACAGTCTAGCTAGCTAGCTGCTAATAAAAAATACCAGCAGATTTTATTTTAACCTGGTTGTAATATCAAGACAATTTTCAATAAGATGTGTTTGTGTTGTTTTATTTAACATTCCACATGTATTGCCATGGGTGATCAGATCAACGTAATGTAGAAGGTCTGCAGAGAAGTGCAATCAACTTCTGTAGCCTATAGGCTATACTGTATGCAAGATAAAATGTTAGTCTATGCAATGCACCAGTTAAGAACTGGTTTCATAACTGAAGTGCCCTAGATTAAGCCTCAGGAATAGGACTTCAGCCCTCAACCCAAATCCCAGTTGAAGGAGGAGGTGAGCAACACAATCCAACAACTAGCCTAGTTATTCATCAAGGCATACATTTGATCACATACAATACGTCAATAAAGGAAGGAATTGGAATACATGATTGAAATCTTGATGATGTTTGCTGGAGGGCTCTGAAGTATTTCTAATGCACACAGACTGTTATGAATCCATACTGATAAAGTGATGCATGCAAAATCTCTCCACACATGGACATTTGGCTTGAATGAACTCCATAATGAGTGGCCAATATTTGCTCATAAAAGAAAACCGATATGTTCCATATGTACCATTGCAATTTTATTTGAAAGCAACAGTCTAATAGTGAGGCCTTTTTTCCTGTTTTTCAGTTGTATCTTACAATTTGGTCAACACTCTAAAAATAATATAACTCTTGAGGGAAGCCTGCTCCTACCCTTATGAACTTATACACATACGGTGTCATCATAATCATAAACATCAACATTAACACCACCACCATCATCATCATCCTCATCATCACTAAGACACTGGTCTGATCTTCATGGTGATGGATTTCAGGGAGTAATGAAACCCTTTCCACTGATGCCAGATGACCCCGTGGCCATAGCGACTGTGGGCGCCCCACATGTAGAGCCCGTTGGGGTTGGTGTGGTGGCAGTTGTTGTACCAGAAGGCCCCAAAGTAAAACAGAGCGCAGTTCTCAGAGGAGGACAGATCCTGGTCCCTGTCGAAGGTAGTGAACTTCCTTCCATTGTGATAAACGAGGGCATCACCTAGTGGATGGAAGAAATAACTGCACATTTAATTTCCAGTGTTGCATTTTCATAAAGCTGATTCTACATTTTTGAGGACCGAAGTTTATTTGCTAATATTATCATTGATTGGACTGAGTGAGTGAGTGTGTGTGTGTATGTATGTGTGTGTGTGTGTGTGTGTGTGTGTGTGGGTAATTTTACAGTTTTTGCCCGTTACTTGAACACATGCTTAGACTAAAGTAACACAACTTGAAGCTTTCGTTACTACAGTATATTCAAACACTTGTACCTATACCTTAAGCCAGTGTTTTTCAACCTTTTTGAGCCAAGGCACACTTTTTTCATTGAAAAAATCCTGAGGCACACCACCAGCCGAAAATTTTAAATAAAATGAAATTTATTCGATATCAAGTCATTCTTGTCAAAATTCGATATCAAGTCATTCTTGTCAAAATGTCTTGAATAGGAATCAAATGAACACAAAGAAAATTCTTTCTATTCACTCTTTTTTAGACCAATTAGGTGAAATTGGATCATTTCTCACGGCACACCTAACAATGTGTCACGGCACACTAGTGTGCCGCGGCACAGTGGTTGAAAAACACTGCCTTAAGCAAAAGTGCTGCTTTGCACTCTAGTTGCAACTCTGCAACACACTTACTGTACTCCTTTATGCAAAACACTTGGTCCTGCATACACTCTATTTCATACATAAGACACTTTGTTCAAAAACAAATCTCAGGGTGCCAATCGGAAAATACATACCCAAAATACAAAACACATTGGGTAATTGCAACTACTCAAATACACACTTGAAGGCACTTACTTGCAAAACAGAATACCATTTAGCCAGCTACAAAAAGCCCTCAGTTTAGCCATTGTTAATGGTGATGTGAATGGTATATTTCCCAGTGTTGTGTCATGTTTACTTGTGTGTATAGTTTTGGCCCAATGAGCGAAGTTTGGCAAAATGTATTCAAGCAAGGTGTTTTATATAAAGTAGACTAGTGTGTTCCTCCTGATCTGAAAGTTTATGCATATGATGTAAGTGTGTTCATTTTGTCACCATAGTTACATCTTGACAAAGAATTGTTAGGTTTTGATAGCAGAGTTTAGGGACTGATAGAAGAGTTTTAATTTGGCATAGATGTGAAAGGTATTTCCTAGTGTTGTGTTATGTTTACTTGTGTGTAGAGTTTTGGCAGAGTGAGCGAAGTTTTGCAAAATTTGTTCAAGCAACGGGCAAAAACTGTAAGAGAGTGTGTATATGTGTGTGTGTGTGTGTGTGTGTGTGTGTGTGTGTGTGTGTGTGTCTGCGTGTGCACCAATGCACACCTGCTCCTCCGTCTATGTATCCAGACACCTGCAGCTGGTAGCCGTTGGCCTCAGAGGCCACAGAGAAGGAGGAGTACTGGGCGTGGACCTGCCCCCCCCCAAAGTCCTCCATGTCCACCCTCAGCTCGTACCTCTTCTTCCTGGTGAGCTGGTGGAGCCACTCCAGTCCTGAGCGTTCACACATCATCGGGACACAGAGTGAGAAGTGTTTGTAGTGCCTATATTGTAGGGGTGTACAGTATCTGGGGCCGGATTCACGAAAACAATCTTAAGATAAATCTTAAATGGATCCCTAAGAAAATAAATAAGAAGTCCTTAAGATTGTTCTTAAATGCTATATATATATTCAACAATATCTTCTTAAGAATTGTCGTATTTCTTAGGAACTTAGTTTTCCCACTTACGAACTTAGATAAGAATGCCTGCACCATTCGTTACACTAAACGCGATCAAACGTTAGAGTTTTGTTTACAAGTGGCAACCATTGCTAAGAGGAAAAAGTCATGCCTTCAAGCACTCCCGGTTATCTTAACTTTGAAACGGTAGGCTTACTTTCTTGAAATTTGCCGTTTTACTAGAAAATACTGCCATTTCCATGGACTTTAGCTGTTTAAGAAAAGAAACGTGTTCTACTCTGATGTCGACGTGCGCCAAGTGCTGCCAGGAACCCTTCGGGCTATGCGAGTTTTCAGACAGAGGACTGAGCTACTGAAAGCAATAGCAGTAAGCTAAAATTAGCAATAATAAATGATTGGCTTATATATCGTGAGTACACATAATAAAGGCTGATATTTCAAACGAGATGTCTAAAACTGGTAAATGTGTTTATATTTATGACTACATGTATAAGAGGCCCGACTTGACACTGTAAAGTTTTTAAGACAGGTGCAGGGTTGTCTTAAAGTTGTGAGGAAAATTAAGAATACTTTTTAGATCTTTGTTTTCAAGAATGCCATTTGTTAAGAAAGCACCACTTAGGAAGTATTTTTGTCTTAAGAAGGCTTCGTGAATCCGGCCCCTGTTCTTTATCTGTATTTTTTCCAAAAAAAAGTATTTGGATTCAGGTGCGTCCATTATCTTGCCAGTGTGTGTGTGTGTGTGTGTGTGTGTGTGTGTGTGTGTGTGTGTTCATGCTTACCCAGCCAGTATTCTCCATCCTGGTTCCCAAATCCGATCTTGTACTGATCCCAGGGCCTGTAGAAGTTCACTGTGCCATCCATTCTCCTCTGGATCACCTGCACAATAGAGAGCAAGACCCTCATATCAAAACCCCATCTTCTACATCAATAGAGGAATCTTTATGCCCACCCTGTTTACTGTAATACCATTTTTTTCAAACATGAAAATATAGGCTTACTGTATATCAGTATAACTTATTGTATGTTCACTTTTGTTTGTTTACTTTATGAGATCTTTAAAATTTGTTTTTATTCATTTTTCATTTTTGTCCCCAAGTTACCATCTGAACAGCCTAGCCCTACTGTCTGTCGGGGCTCATTACTTAATTGGAACATGGTGTTGTTTCTTTGAAAATGCAATCAGTTAGAATATAGAAACTGAATACAACTCAAGTTACTTGAGGATCTCCACACAAAAATGGAAAGGAAAATGTACATTTGCGGTTTGAAGTAAATTGTATGCTAAATGCAAAAACAAGAAGGGACATGTTAGGCGCTTTGGACTGCACTCAGATCTGGCTGCATGTGATGCATCCTGGACTTAACACAGCGCATGTTTGCACTGTACAAACGTCTAACATGCATCAAGTTCAGCTAGACAGGTGCCGCGCTGCAACGCTGCAGTGGAACTATGCAGGTATTTTTTTTTTAGAGTAACTGAACAGCGTTGGAGTCATTGGAATGCTGGTATGTCTTTTTTTGTCTCGCTTCCACCTATACTGTAGTCAGACTCCGTCTGTCTAAACAAAAAACGAGAACATTTCTCTTTAAATGAAATGAACCTGATATCTTGTTTCACTCACCGTCCACCTGCCTTCGTCATGGACATGGTTGTTGTCACAGCCCATGTCGCAGTACACCTGCACAGGTACGCTAGGCCCTGTGGGGTAGATGGTGTACACACTGTTGAGGGTGTGGCCAGCTTTGAAGATGTCCTCACAGTTGGTTGGCAGCCTACCCTCAGCAGTGACTGAGTTGACCACTAGGGGTAGGATTAGAGCTATGATCCAGCAAACCTGGTGATCAGAGGGGGAGGATGAGAGAGAGAGAGAGAGAAGTGTGTGAGAGAATTCCCAGATTGTAGTCTGTAGGCCTTAGTCAGGAGTATGAAAGTATTAAATGTCATGTGCTTGCAGCATGCCATTTGTAATAATAATAATAATAATAATATTATTATACATTTTACTTATATAGCGCCTTTCCAGACACCCATGGTCACTTACAAGACAATTACAAAACACAAAATACAAAGTAATAATTTCTCAATATTTCTGCTTTTTTTTTTTTTTTTGCATTTTGCATCTTGTATTCTGGACCCTTGTCAGAAATTATGAATGCAAAATATATATATAGAGAGAGAAAAGAGAATTCTTCATGAAAGCGAGAAGATGCTAACCTGCATTTCGCCTTTATCCAAACAGCTTTGAGTCTCTGGGACAAAATCACATGGACTGACCACCACGGTGTTGTGAGATTCCTGTGGAGATAAGAAAAATTGATAGAGTATTAATACCCTATGAACATATTTAATTTTTTTATTAATTTCAAGGTCACAGTTATTATGACTGCTGCTAGCGTAGTGGTCATATAGTTCAGGTCAAAGTTTTTTTTATAAATATATATATATTTTCCAGTCATCTACTTCCTGAATTTTTGGTTAACGATTCCCGGGACACCGTAACACCGGGGCACGTGAAACATGGTGGGCATGTAGCCCCAGGAGACTTTTACACCAAGGATGACGAAATGTTTATGGTATGTTGGTCTCAAGAGCCAAAATCAACTGACCTTATAACTAGTCATTTGTGATTTGCACCCCCATAGTAAAAAATTATGCAATATTATACTGCTTTGTACTCAGATGAGATGTTATGAACTGCACCACATTTCATGTGTATGATTAACCTGACACCCTCTGGGAGATTGCCAAGTTTTGTGGAATTTCATCCATGGGGGGCTATAAAAGAAATACATTTGTGTCCATTTAGTGACCGTACGTACACCCATCGGCCTGCAGATGGTGGTGTTGAGGGAAGGGTAGCTGGATGACTGTCACACACAGATGCAGGATCACACGCACACACACAAACACAGACTAGCGCACACACTCACTCACACACATAAATACACACACAGTAGACAGTAATTCATAAGCACACACACACATACCTGCATGCACACACATACACATTAAAACGTACACAAACACATGCACAATCACGCGCACACGCATGCACACACACCCTCACACACAAAAACACGCACACACACACACATAAAAAAACACACACACATTCCATTACCTACACACACAAATACTCACAAGTGAACATATACACATAAAGACATAACACACACACACACACACACACACACACACACACAGACAGACACAAACCCATTACCACCACCACACACTCACAAGGGAAAACTCACAGACAGAGAAGCACACATACACAAAAGCAAGCGCACACATATGCACACACAAATTGACAAGCGTGATATATTTTTGCAGAGAGAATGTGCAGGACTGAGCGGCAGTCATATTGTGTACCGCTTTGTGGTGCATCTAGTTATTGTAATGGTTATCATTAAGAGTATAGAAAGTAAGTACTGTAAATGATGTAGTATGTGTGGTCAATTTTAAAATTAATCATGGAAAAACAAACCAACATTTCACAAAACTACATTCACCAACGATATATGGTCAAAAAAACTTACTTAGAAGGTCAAGAAGAACTTGTTGCCTTTTTACTGAGGAGAGAGCTGTTCTAAGTTGAATAGTTAGTATGTGAATGTCTGAAGAGTTCCTCTACAGTTCTTCCTTATGGTTTCCTGATCGCTCCACCTACATGATGTGTTTTTGAACCAATTCCTGGTATTGACCGTTATTGATTTCTCAACAGGGCCATAAATATCAGGCATAGATTGGAGGAAAATATTTGATTGGGTGCTTTTGCATGTCCCAGGCCTTTTATGATGGAGCTTCCACAGAGAGCGTTACAGTAACTACAGTGACTACAGTAACACTAATCAAGGATATTTGTCTCCCATGTACAATTGCATGTTCTTCTTTTAGTACATTTTCCCATAAATACTACACCCCATCCCCCATGTGAACTGAATCTCGGTCAAGGTCTTTTCCTGTTCCTTATCACCATGACCTCTGTGGACTCCTTCTCTCTGGGACCAACCCAGTACTCTGCTCTGTTGTAAATTCTTTGATCCAAACCGCTGCTTCATATATTAGAAAACAACCTCACAGCAGGGCCCATCCGCCTAAACTATAAACAAAAGCACAACTATGTCATTGACCAGCTAGAGAGATACAGTGGGGAGAACATGTATTTGCTACCATGCTAAAGTTGCCTAAAAAGAGGAATATAAAATCATCATTTGACAACTGATCTTAATGCCTTAATTCAAAAACTGAGTAAAAATCAAACCAATTTTCTTTGTGATTGAAGAATGTATTGTAAATAAAGGCGGAAGGAAGTGTTTGACCCCCTATGTAACCCTTTGGAAATTTAACACATAGGATTAACATAGGGGCAGGCAGATTTTTTATTTCTAAAGGCCACCTATTTCATGGATCCAGGATATTATGCATCCTGATAAAGTTCCCTTGGCTATTGGAATTAAAATAGCCCCACATCATCGCATACCAGAGATTGGCATGGTGCTTTTTCAAGTAGGCCTATTAGCCCGTTTGCATTGAACTCAATGAGCATAAAACAGGCTAATAGGCCTACTGGAAAAAGCACCATGCCAATCTCTAGCTATGGTGAAGGGTAACCTGTAGTTTTTTTTTCTTCATACTTTCTGGTATGACAAGATTGTCAAGCATCCTTCCAAAGCCAAGATATACTGATAAAATAAATCACTCAGGGAATGTGCTGTGTCTGGACCAGCATGGCATGTGCTTTGTGCTGATTGATAGCAGTCACATCTCCTAGATCTCAGACACACAAAGCTGATATTTACTGTTCAGACGTTTCCAGAAAATGTTCTCATTCTTCTCATCCTTTAACATACACATACTTATGTCATTATCGTAATCATAAACATTAACATTAACAACACCATCATCCTCATCATCACTAAGACACTAGAGTCTTAGATCTTCATGGTGATGTGTCAGCTAAAGTGACTGATATATAAATTCATCAGGCAGAAAGCAAGATGTGTTGATAGCTGAAAACAGTTTGGTTGTTCAGTTATTCTTTAACACCCTGGATTCTAAATCCCAAATACTGTAAATCCAAATCCAACTAAAACATTCCATGCCATATGTAAATTTGAACTTGTGCATCTTTGTGCAATTTGAACTTGTACTGTACATGTGGCATCTTGAAACGGCACATGTAACCTGTAAACTGTGCACAATTACCAAATTCTGTCGTCAGTTCAACTGTATTTAATAATTAAATTGTAACATTAAGAGGAAGTAAATATGTGTCAGGGCCAGGGGACGTGTCGTGTGAGGTTCGACTCACGGTCAATGTGTGAGATTTCAGATGCTTGCAAATGATAGGACAGCAGGCGTGTCTATGAACCTCAGACAAAAGGCACAGGAATGTCTTCTGAGCACAGGAATTTATTAATCAGATGTCCTGTTGTTTTTGTTTTTCTTCTTAGAAATGCCACTGCCAGAGGCCAACTGGAAATGTGTGTGCATAGTTTAGTAATTAAGGGATAACGGCTGACGAGGTGACCTGTTCGATGATAATAATGGCTAGGTGAAGGTTTAGAACTCGGAGAACAGAACAACAGTTGCCTCCGCCTAGCCATTATTTCCATCAAACAGGTCGACCTCGAAGGCCGTTATCCCACTTATCTCCTGTTTGTATTCATCACCTGTATATTTGCAATGTAGTTTTATTCTACCGTTTCCAATTTCCTATTACAATGTAAACGTTTACATCGCTGAACTGTCTTGATTGTAAAATTACTTTCTGCCAGATATCAACTCTGTACTTACAGGATAAACTGCCGTTACTAGTTCTAAATGGATGGTTGCTATGACCAAAGGGGCTTTCCCTGAAGTGTTTCTGAGGTGTTGGAGAGGGCAAACGTGCAAACCGAGCAGACAAGCCTGTCACTGAGGTGAGGTGAGTGACAGAATTGTGGCACAGTTGCACAGCACAGTTTGAACCCTTCTTGACCATTTAATATTTTCATTTTAACGTGTTTATAAACAGAGGTGGACATCCCGGGCTCAGAAAGTAAGGCTTAGTTCACAGTCAGTCGAAATCCGATTTTTTGCTTATCTGGATTGTATCTAGCTTGAATTTTGGGTAGTCTGAATGGCACAATGGCGCATGAAATGCGATTTTTCCAATGCTGATTCGCACCACATACGAAGGTTGTTTCAATATCACTTACTGTACTATCGGATATGACTCAATCTGAACAGTCGAACCACTTGAATAGGATTTCAACGGGCCCCTTTCGTCATTTGCACTGCGACAAACAATTGCAACGTAATTCTGAGTGACGGAAGTGATTGATTGATTGATTTAGCGCATGCTCCAGGCCCGTTGCTGTGTCATGCGTGTTGAAGAAAAAACTTGAACATAGTAGTTTCCTCCTTTTCTGACGCTTTCTCTCAAACTGTCAGGTATTTGTGCTGCGGCTACGTATAATAAGTTGGAAAATATAAAAAATGAATCCGCTTTCATCCATGACGACTTGGTTGTGTACAACTCTACCTAATGAATCCAGGTGTGTGTAATTTACATCTGATCTGAGCACCGTGATCACTGTCAATACATCGATCATAATCTCCAAAAGGCAGACATTTTACTTAAAAATATGTGAATAACAGACCCAAGACCTCATCACATGTGAACTTCTTTCAGCATTTGGTGTATTTCTGCATCAATTTGTGCAAAACTATTCCCTGCATCGCTTCCGCGTCTTTACAAATTGCACGTCTTCCCTGTGCAGTTCGTAATGATGGGGCTAGTTGGTGAAAGGTTTGTGCAGCGAATTTGTGCTTAAATAATAGGATGTCTAGCAGGTGTAGAGTAGGCTACAAATGTGATTTGCCACCGTCCTTGGAACTACCGTCTGTTTTAACCTGAGTCGTTGTTTATCACAATTAAAATAGGCTAGCCTCAAGGGCCGACATTACTATTTTGACATGCATGAAGTTGGCTGGAACATGTTACAAGTAAACAACTGCTAATTCGCGTTGTTGTCACGAGCCAGAGCTATGGTAGCCCACAAGTGTTAAAAACATATATGAAACGCCCAGATGCATACGTGCGGGCCGCACTAACCCCAAGCTTCGATTTCATCTTAATGCTTTAATTAAAAAAAAATTTGATAACATCCAGCCTTTAAGGACACCAATTTTCTTTGTGATTGAAGAATGAATCGTAAATAAATAAATGTTCTTCCTGAAATACAGGGGGCATAAGTATTTGACCCCTTTGTTGAATTCCCATAGGAGCAGGAGGATTTGTTTATATGTTTTTATTTTTAAAGGCCAGCTATTTCACGGATCCAGAAATTACTATGCCTCCTGGCAAAGTTCCCTTGGACTTTGGAATTAAAATAGCCCCACATCACATACCCTTCACCATAGCTAGAGATTGGCATGGTGCTTTTACCAGTTAGCCTATTAGCCTATTTGATTTGCATGGAGCTCAATGAGCATCAAACAGGCTAATAGGCTAACTGGAAAAAAAATGCATATGTACTACAATCACATGAAGCATACTGTACATAATGTAAAGACATAGGCTACTGAAAACCTCAACTGAATCTGTTATAATACTGTTACATAAACACAGTTCTCTCCAGGAGCTTCCATTGCACGCCACCTACATTGACAAAGGACACCATTGCGTCATAATTGTCAAATTTCATCTGTAATACATCAATAATAAAGTTGACGCATTATTATCAAGCAATATCAGACAGCCATTATATTAGTACAAATACATTTTACCTTGGGCATGGTGTGACGCCTCACTTCCTCCCTGGTCCCATTCAGGATAACGCCACTGACATAGTGATTCAGTATGAATATTCTGTTCTGATGTGTTTGTGTGACTGCATTGTGCAGCAGGCACTCAATCACCTGTCGCCAATCAGATATCATACATCAATCAAAGGACAGAAATAACGTCCATGACAACAGTATGTTAATGCTGATAGAGACTCCACTTACTTCCACCAACCAGCGGTGTGGCTGCAGTGTCGAAAATTCATTATGCTGTATAGGAAAGCTGCGGCCTCTGAGTTGTGAGGGTACCACAGCCCAGGCACTTCCGTGTCAATCTTCTTCCACAGCATAGTTACCTGATGATCATAAAAGCCACTCAGTTATTTGTAATTAAACAAAGTAAATGTATGTGTGTTTTGGGGTCTTAAGAGCAAAGATACTGTATGTGTGTGGGTGTATGAACTACCAAACACTTGGCTGTATTGTTACATTTTGGAGTAGAAGGCTCTTTTGAGCCAGTCATTGGATGCACAGTTAGGCTCAAAGCAGTGCTTTTCACAGACCTCTGATGTGTAAGCAAAAACTCCAAGTCACTGGCAACAGACCAAACCATTTTTAGCACATTTCATCCAGTCCTTCTAGTTGCAGAATTTGCTGGTGCTAGACTAACGCAAGTCAACAGTATGTGCTAGCCTGCCACTGAAAACAGTCTTACCCATTCCACAGTACACCCAGGCAAATAAATCATAATGTCAGACTATCGATATAAACGTCTGTGTTGATAGATTAATGTTAGCTTGTTTCATTTAACGTTTTGTGGTTTAGTAAATGTAACAAACCGTCTTTTCCTGTCCACCCCTGTCCCTGTCCACACCTGTCCACCCCGTCCCTGTCCACCCCTGTTCATCCCTGTCCATCCCTGTCCACCCCGTCCCTGTCCACCCCTGTCCATCCCTGTCCACCCCGTCCCTGTCCACACCTGTCCCTGTCCACACCTGTCCCTGTCCATCCCTGTCCACCCCGTCCCTGTCCACACCTGTCCACACCTGTCCCTGTCCATCCCTGTCCACACCTGTCCCTGTCCATCCCTGTCCACCCCGTCCCTGTCCACACCTGTCCACCCCTGTCCACCCCGTCCCTGTCCACACCTGTCCACCCCTGTCCACACCTGTCCCTGTCCATCCCTGTCCACACCTGTCCCTGTCCACACCTGTCCCTGTCCATCCCTGTCCACACCTGTCCCTGTCCACACCTGTCCCTGTCCACACCTGTCCACCGCGTGCAGCAGCACCTCCTGCTCATACTTGGACTGCGCCTCTGCCGCCAGGCATGCCTGCAAACACACACACACACACACGGACATGAACAAATTAATTCAGTAATCCCCAATGCCAGCACAGCATTCACTCTCATGAGTAATCACCACATGCTAATTGGCATGCATACATACACATTTCATGCACATATGACTGTTATTGTCATAAAAGACCCTTGTTAGCAAGTATATTATGTCTGTGGAGAGGGATGATCGGAGTGATTGAACTGGTTTCTATTACAGGCAGCCTATAAGTGAAAAGGAACTTTTCCATACGGAATTAAACGGCCCTGATTTGAATGATAAGCAGTCTAAAGTCTGATTTCTATGTCTGCAGTCTAAAACTAATTTAACAACAGTTAGTAAGCGAGTTTGCTCATGCACGCAGTGAAAGGTTAATAGGCATATTGTAGCGCATCACAATATCTGATGATGTCACTTCACCTTTTCTCCCTGCCTCCACTCTACTCCTCCACTCACTCTCACACACACACACAAACACACACGCACACACACACACACACACTTGCCTCTCCACTTCTCTGTGTGTTCCCCTCTATCACGCTCCCTTTGTTTGTGTCACTATTTTTCCATCCTATAAACTTCACCATCCATCCGTCTGGCCGAACTCCATCAGGCGGACAGGGCCTCGTGCGGGGCGTGACCCGGGCCAAAGACATCTGCCCATTCAGGTTACGGGGAGTGGGGTGAGGAGAGGAGAGGACTGAGAGGGACCGTGGCTGCTGTGAGGATACTCTTTAAAGTATTAACAAAATACTTCATAGCTTAGCAGAGGCCATGCATGTAAGGCAGGTTTTAAATGCTTTTACCTCCCTGCAGGTATCACATTTGCTAACATCTGGTTCCTGCTTGACAGGTACATCTTTGGAATGGTCTGACTCCGATGAAGATGACTTTGTTTTAATGGTTGCAACAATAGCACTTAGAACAGTGTTGTTCTTCAGCTCGGGTTTGCTAGAGTAATTGTGTCTGCACTGAGGACATGCCAGGGGGGCATTTTCTTTCCAGGCCGCATCCAAACAGCCTTGACAGAAGTTATGACCACAGGGGAGAGAAACTGGGTTTTCAAAAGTAGTCATGCAGATACTGCAAGTGAGTTCTTCCTCTAGGCCGAGCAGTGATGCAGGGTAATAAGGCAGCACGCCAGTCACACAGGGCCAACAGCGTCACAGACAGAGAAACCAGATAATCCTGTGTCTGTAAAACCAGGGTCCAACTGCTTGTTTTGGCCCCCTTACTGCAGGTCCAGTGAGAGTCCAGTGCATCTCGTAACGCTGAGTCTAGTCCAGACGTTAACATTGAGTCCGGTAGGCTTAAAGTGGGCGCAGTCCAATAAGCCTCAATTACTGTAAGTAAAGAGTCTGAACCAAAAGAAAAAAAATAAATAAACAAACAAATCAAAACAGGAAGTCATCAGAAACACGTTGCAATTTAAAGAAAACAAACCATATCAATATTATCATTAAGACCTGGAAAATACATTGCATTAAGTCTATGTATCCAGCGACTCTCTTTTTGATTTAACAATCTTTGCCTATCTCCTCTTATAGAGGTTGAAGGACTATGATCCGATAAGGTCATTTTAAGTCTTTTAAGTCATTGTAACCTGTCCGACTGGTTTATGTCGTTGGCGCCTTTTGCTCTGTGAACTTGCAAAGGCAAACTTTCTCATCACTGAAATACTGAAACACCATTGTGAGACTCTCTGAGACCAGTTGGAACAGATTCTTTTCTCTGATGTTGAGATTACGAGTTTTGGGAAATCATAACAATCTTGTTTGGGCTGTTTTTAGTTATTGGGCTATAGTCCCGAGTTTCGTTTGACATTTCAAGTTCAAGTATTTATTTGTCATTTGCTCAAGTAGTGTACTTGGAACATTGGGATGCTTGTGCATTACTCATTATTCATTTGTTCATTAAAACCACAAATAAATAACAATAAGATCAATAAATAAATGGGTCACAAGTGAACTAAAAGGACTGCTCAACAGGAAAAAAAGAGCTTTAAGGGAGGGGGACCGAGAGAAACTCAGGACTGTGCAGAGGGAGCTGAAGGTGTGCCTGAGAGAGAGTAAGGAGGCATACAGGAGGAAGCTGGAAGGCAAGCTCCAGCAATACAACATGCGAGAGGTGTGGAATGGCATGAGAACCATCACTGGGTTTAAGGCGAAAGGAGGCCAGGTCGAGGGTGGCCTCAGCAGGCCTGAGCCCTCTGTCTACCTCCCCCAGCCCCGCAGACCCCACGCTGTCCATCCCCACACAGGTGCTTGCCCCACATGACACCTCAGACACCCAGGACTCCACCCTCCACACCCAAAGCCCTTCAACCTTTCTGTCAGTCACCAGCAACCAGGTGACGAGGCAGCTGGGTAAACTCCACCTCAACAAGACCGCGGGTCCAGATAACATCAGCCCCAGGGTCCTGAGGTCCTGTGCGGACCAGCTGTGTGGGATTCTACAACACCTGTTCAACCTCAGCCTAAAGCAGGGAAAGGTGCCGCCGCTGTGGAAGACTTCCTGCCTTGTTCCAGTCCCAAAGAAGCCCTCTCCACCGGACTACAGACCGGTTGCCCTGACATCACACATCATGAAGGTGCTGGAGAGGCTGGTCCTGGCCCACCTACGACCGCAGGTGACTTCCTCCCTGGACCCTTTACAGTTTGCCTACTGCCACAAGGTGGGGGAGGAGGACGCCATTATCTACCTGCTCCAGAGGGCCCATTCCCACCTGGACAAAGCAGGCAGCACAGTGAGAATCATGTTCTTTGATTTCTCCAGTGCTTTTAATACAATCCAGCCTGTGCTGCTGAGTGGAAAGCTGCAGAGGATGCAGGTGGACACAACCATCACCTCCTGGATTATGGACTACCTCACAGACAGGCCACAGTTTGTGCGGCTGGGAGGCTGTGTGTCTGAACAGGTGGTCAGTAGTACAGGAGCACCACAGGGGACGGTGGTATCCCCCTTCCTCTTCACACTCTACACCTCTGACTTTCAGTACAACTCTGAGTCTTGCCATCTGCAGAAGTTCTCTGATGACTCTGCAGTGGTGGGATGTGTCAGGGGGGGTGAGGAGGCGGAGTATAGGAAGCTGGTGGACAGCTTTGTGGAGTGGTGTGGTAACAACCACATGCTCTTGAATATTGCCAAGACCAAGGAGATGGTGCTGGACTTCAGGAGGACCAGGGCTAAGCTTAACACAATTTCCATACTGGGGGAGGAGGTGGAGTAGCCTGACGACATCATACTCAATTCTTGTCAGAATATGAGTCTGAAACTGCTCCATTCAGCTGCGATTATGGGGTGTGATTCAACCGATACAGGGCGGGGGGGATAGCTCTGCACTCATTGGATAGACCAAACCAAACAGAACAAGTTATTGGCTGTCAGTATCTGCGAAATCTAAGACAGAAATATGTAGCAGGGTAGGCTATGGAAAACATCCTCCTTCGTTTTTAAAAATAATTCCTTCAAACTGTATGCAATGAACAGCTGGGGAAGTGTGTCGTTAACCCAACGAGCAAACAGACATTTTTAAACAAACGGGAACAACATCACCCAAACATGCTGTTTTAACTTGGTGAAAGTGAAACTGAAGTTTTCCCACATATCCTCGTTGGTCTAAGTGTTCAGAAATAGTTGTGCGAATCCGTGATAAAACCTCCGTTTCAATAGCTAAGATAAAAGAAAGGCCAAACTGCATGAACAAATTATGCATTCATAGTCATAGCGTTTCTGTTGCAATCAAAATCAACCTAAGCCAACATGGTCTACACCCAACTCGTTGAACGAGGACGCATGCAGCCGTGAACGTCACTGCTGTTCATCTGTCAATCATCACGTAAAGCCCGCCCTGTGAAATGTGATTGGTCCGAACAGATCTGTATATCGAATAGTAGCAGCTGAACGGAGCAGTGCCAGACCGAAGTTCCCTGCAGAAAAAGAATGGAGGCGGGGCTAAACTTCGGTCTGGCATCCAGGCTAGAGGAGGAGGTGCTGGAGAGCTACAAGTATCGGGGGATTCACATAGACAATAAACTAGACTGGAAGCATAACACCGAGGCTGCCTTCAAGAGGGGCCAGAGCAGGCTCTATTTCTTGAGGAGGCTTAGGTCTTTTAATATGTGCAAACTTGTGCCCATAGGGATTGCAGAGAAAGGTGTGTGTGCGCACTGTAAAAAAGGAAAAGTCAGGCCTGTTCAATTTATCAAACCATATTATGTTACAACTAGAAAAGCACTCAGAGAGCGCAGCTACCTCCGCCTGCATTGTTCTTCCTAGGTTGTCATACATTTGAACCGAAACTATTGAGATCGCCACCACATGGCCATACCATGCCATTAAATTAAGCAAAATACAATTTTACTGCTCTCTAGCCACTCCCCTTCTCACTCTCACTTACTCCAGCATAGAAAAAAAAGCCCATTTAGCTGACAAACTCCCATGATGCCATTCATGACGATTATGATGTCTCACTCAAACAACGGACCGTTTCAAGATCGTTGATCTTGGATAAACGTGCTGAGTCCAACACACATGCACCCATGTTGGTAAGCAGGCTGCACAACGAAAGGCTTACGGCCTAATTCACGCATATTGGGGATTGTATGCATAGGCTATTAATGATTTCATTTGGTTTCTGCACGGTTAAATAACTTAGGCTAAATTAAGTTTTGTTTCTTCGCAGTGTGAGTTTATAAGCAAGCAATCTACGCTTGCAGTTTCAGCAGAGGGTTGAAGAGGTTTCAGCGCATTGAGTGTTCCCATAATTCCATTCGAGTTGATGTTAATGCAGTGATATTAGATTACCTGTCCTGCAGGTAATTTTTTTTGTATGTTTTCACATGTAATGCATCCTTTGCAGTCGTGTGTTTTTTTATTTAAATTGTAATCTCTACTAGTATGTGATTGTACCCGTTTTTAGATGAACACGCATTCTGGTCAGTGGAGTCTGGAAGCGAATTCCGTGTTCCTTCAGGGCTTTTAGTGACATATTCCTTCCTCTTCTTTAGCTAGGACTTCGCTCACTGTTTCCCGAATTGCAGCCATGCTTCCGCACATGCTTCACCTTGATTCCTCGCCGGAGTCGCTCTGCTCTCCATCACTTGTGTTAACCACTCCTATCCGCCTCAGCTCCGCACCCAGTCGTGCAGTCTGTTGCCCAGCTTGTAGGCTACAGTATAGCTGCTGCTTGTACACTGTTATCTTGGCTCCAGAGACAAGACCTTCCCATTCAAGCATCTTCTGCAGAGGCATTTTGATTCTCTCCACCAGGCTCTCTCTCAGGACTTGAACGTCTTCCTTAAAGGGATAATCCGGAGTGAAATGCACTTTAGATCAATTTTTCGGACTATTGGGGATACATACGTTGAGTTGACACCAAAATCATGTCATTCGGATGTATTTTGAGAAAGTTCGAGCTCACCGTTTTTAGCCAAAACTCGTTAGCCTGGAAGTGACCGGGGCGTGTCCTTTCGCCGCTACAAAACGCTATTTTTATACCTCTTCTACTGTTCCAAACAACACTACACTTACGTGGTAGTGAGTAGAGGTTCCCTAAAGCCAAACCGAAGTATCCCCACGTCTTTATGTGGTCGGATAGAGAGTCCAGAATGAATTTAATCGAGTCCGTACCTTTCCGGAAATGTTAGTAAAGTGTTGTTAAAACGTTGCTAGCTGCAGCAGCTTTTTAATTCTTTCCTTCAATTTTTGATGGAGTGCCTTGGACCTGCTTTTTTTTTTTTGCTTCTTTGGAATTTTCCCCTAGGCCTACCCCAAATGCCTGTTCGCTGGGCTGAACTTTTGCAGAACAAGACAAATATTTGATTGATTATACCTTGGAGCTGAAGTTGTCCTGAGCTGCGAGATTGGACAAAGGCAAACAGGGCAAACAAGTCTGTCACCAGGGGTGAGCGACAAGATTGGAGTGCAGTGGCACTGTACAATCTGAACCAAAGATCATAGAGCGCTAAGCTCTAGAACCTCATGCACCAAGCATTACACAAAGTTTCTCAACTTGTATTACAGTCTTCATGCACTCATGGAAGGAGGACCATTTAGCTTTAGAGTGGCTGCATTCCGATCACAAGGGTCCCTACGCTGAATTCCCTACTCCGTATACCCACTACACAAGGGAACTTCACAGGGAATTCGATCGCTAAAACTGTTTTATTTGGAATGCCCAGCTAGATAGTTGTCATAGAGATGTTTGAGTTAGCTGTCTTTAGTTAGATAGTTGGGTCACAACATTTCAGACGTATTTTAGGATTACGATCACCTTTTTTAAGAATGTCCTTCTCAGTAGTTATCACAAAATCAGAGCATTATCAAAAACAAGTGACGTTTATCTGCATTTATAGCCTACCACTGCTTGGTCAAATTTCCTATTGTGATGCGCTGTTTGGAACGTGCATTATTTTTCTTTATCTCCCTCAACAATGGAATTCTCTTCTCTGATTGGCTGATGGGGTGGCCATTAACTTCGTATAACCTGCTACCTTTGAAGTAGTTCCCGTAGCACACTTGAATATTAATTCGCCAAACTCGTTGCGAAGTTTAAATGAACTGTCACGTTGCATCCAAGCTGAAATACAGACGTGCAGAACCATAGTAACATTGTTGCATATGGCGGAGGTGGATTGTAGCTAGTTGGATGCCATGTAGGCTATAAAATTAGCGATCTTTCCAAGTTAAAGTTAATCAGAATCCTGGGATATGCCCGCTTGACAACGGGAGAGATAGAACCAGAGAGGGTTAAAGCGGAGCGAGAGGCGCAAACGTTCGATCATTTCCGCGTTCTGTCTTCGCAAAGGGGAGGGGGGCTAAATCCCCCTTTAAGCAGACCTGTTAACATTCGAACTGAACTGCTTGCCAATCTGACAGAGATCGATATCCCACTATGACGTCTTTGCGACACGCCTCTTTAAGCAGACTGGAACTGTTCGAATTTTGCTTCCATAGAGATGCATTACGTTGCTCTATCTTGTCAATAATTAAGGATCTTTGATAGAACTAACGACTGGCTTTTGGCTGTAGCAACCAGCCATTTAGAACTAACGACTGGCCTTTGGCCATAGCAACCATCCATTTTAGAACTAGTAACGGCAGTTTTGTCCTGCAAGTAGAAAGTTGATATGTGGCGGAAAGTAGTCCCACAGTCAAGACAGTTTTAGCGATGTTAACGGACGCAACGGTGGAATAAAACTATGTTCTAAATATACAGGTTATGAATACAAACGGGAGATAAGCGGGATAACGGCCTTCGAGGTCGACCGGTTTGATGGAAATAATGGCACGGCGGAGTTCTAGACCTCCACCTAGCCATTATTTCCATCGAACCGGTCACCTCATCGGCCGTTATCCCTTACATAATGACCGCTCCGAAGGTATTATGACCGCTGGCAATGGCAACGGGTACACTCCGTTAGTTGTTGCGGAAGCCACGAAACGGTAGCCAAGTCATTGCTAAAGACACATTGAGATGAGTTTATTTTCTCGTTTTGGCAAGTAGCCGTATCCACGATATTCTGCAGCCAACAATGGGGGTCGCCATGACACCGAGACGGTTTTCTATTTCCGGCGAAGCTGCATTGTATCTGTTTTAACGTGACGGTTTACAGTGCTTAACATATCATAACGCATATAAAAGTAAAGTTTTGTATTTTATATCGGTTATATGATGTAGTATATACATGCTGAGGGCAGAATTGTCAACATTTCGAAAAGAAATCTAAGTTGAGGCATAATCTAGTTAGATACGGAGAACGCACATGTTAACAGAATGAACGGAAGTTGAAAACAGTATCGTAACCATCGCAACGATACATATTTCCGGGTTAAGGAATGAGGTGGATAATAAGCGCGATAATGTATAGAACGCCGGTCATTATTGGAAAATAATTCCCTTCAGGACGAAGCAAAACCCCTCCGCTGCGCGTCGGGGTTCAGTTCATCCTGTCGGGAATTATTTTCCGATAATGACCGGCGTTCTATACATTATCCTTTACATAGCCTATACCGCACGGCTATGAAGTAGTTCCCTACTTTTGGGCTTATTACACTTGAATATTAATTCGCCAATGTCAATGTAACGGTAAAAACAACAACGTTGTATCTAAGACAGCGGCAATATAAACAAAAGTGATAGTAGCTGTGGTATAAGCGGGATAATCAACTCCGCGCCGTGCGTTTATAGGAAAATAATGCACTTATCGAAGTGTAAAGTCCCCTCCGCCTGCGGCGTCGGGTCCTTATTACCACTTCGAACGTGCATTATTTTCCTATAAACGCACGGCGCGTCGTTGATTATCCCTTACATAGCCTACGGCTGCTTCGGATCATCTACTGAACTCTGGGTGCCATCTGACTTTCGGTGAAGTAGGGGAGAGCCGGGTCAATTGAAACGCGGGACGAAAGTAACACAGCGATTTCCTCGAAATCCATGCACATCTGAAATGTCATAATGTCAGTTTGTTCAACACACAAGACTTGCCAACCACGGGAAATCTCGTGCCATGACGTCATCGAATTCCAACGTTATCCCCGCAAACCTGTTTTTGACACCGGCAAGTAAAATCTTATGTGCGGTAATTTTTTTGTGATCACAACTCGTGTTTATTGTTTCATGCAATGATCACATGACCATACGAGAGATGAATCATTACTTAAACATGTCTGAAAGTGTTAAATGTCAGCATTTTGAGGTTTAGAAGCAAAATATGTTTAAGTGTTAGTTAGCACTGTCGGGACGATTGAAACAGTTGTTTCAATCGTCCCGAACTATCAATGCAAAAAAAAAAAAAAATGTTTCAAAATAAAAGATGAAGATCAATTGTGAAACCCTCAACAAGGCTTACAACGGGAAATAAGTAAATTAGATGGAAATGTAGTCATCAGCATGGTATAAAATGAAGAAATGGGAGTTTAATCGAAACGCGTATCTCGACATTGACGCACATGGAAAAATAAATTTTTTGACCTACTTATATTTTGAAGAATCAGGTGAAATTTTAGCCATGACAAGTACAGAAGTATGTTGTTAGGTATGTTTCATAAAAACTAGAGTAAAGTGAATGGTTTCTGTTTACAATATGCTGTTTCATTCGTCCCGCACATGTGTTTCAATTGACCCGACTGGGCGGGTCAATTGAAACAAATGACAACTTACGTTCAAAGTTAAAAAACAACGTGATCACTCAAGGTGTATATGAAATTGCACTGGTAACTAAGAGAGGACACATGTGAGTTGTTGATCATATGACAACATTACTTGTATCCCTTTCACCTGTTTTGAAAAATATGTTAAACTGAAAAGTGTTTCAATTGACCCTGCTCTCCCCTAATGTAGCAATGGCACTAGCTCCCTTCACACTGCATAGATCAATTCAAACTGAACACCGTCACTCCCTATGGAAGTTCACAGTTCACTTCGTAGTCCACTACGAGGCTATCGGAATGCACCCAGTGTGTCTTGTAAAAAATAGCGTCTCCTAAAAATAAGGGGTCCACAGCATGTTGCCTGCCTGCAGCAGTAAGCATGATAGTTGAAAGGGTATCCATGGTTACAGATAACTCCCCGACTTCTGCACCCAAGAAGTAGTGTTTCACCTGTGATTCGCCCCAATATAGTCCCAAGCCAATACCTACCTAGGAAATAGCATTCTTCTATTTATTCTTGGTGTGAAAACACAGGCCACAATAATTGGCCAATTGAGTTGAGGGCTTCAAAGTATGTGCTTCAAAGAAAACATTACAACTTTACCGTAGCAAAAAAGATGCAACTGTGTAATTCCAAAGCATTTGAACTCTTCAGACAATCAAACACGCACACACACTCAAACACACTTTCTCTCTCTCTCTCTTTCTCACTCACTCACTCACTCACTCTCACACACACAGACACATATACTATAGATAAGACAATCGCGTCACCAATAACCAGTTTATCTTGTTATTTCCGAAGATGTTTTTTTTCCCAGATTTTTTTGCTTGTAGGCTAGCTTGTATTTAAAGCGAAAAAATCCAGATCACCATTCATTCTGCTGTTAGGAAACAAGTAAGACTTTCTACTGGCATTAGATCACACGTTTTCCAGTGACCAGAAACTTACATCTAACATGGTAAGTCCTCTCCTTTGTTATCATCAGTTCGATTCAAAATCAATATTTTATCATGTTATAATATATTATTGAACTGTGTAACATCCATTGTGAAATATGGCAGGAAGAAAAATAGTAAAAACATCAAATGCAATACGTGGAAAACATACTATAATAGATAATTACAATAATAAAATAATAATAATAAAAAAAACAGCTTAAAAACTACCAGTAACATTAGTGGGAGATGTACAAGTAACACAGAATAGAATAGAATAGAATATATACTTTTTTGATCCCGTGAGGGAAATTCAGTTCTCTGCATTTAACCCAATTTAACCGAATTAGTGAACACACAGTGAGGTGAATCACACAACCCAGAGCAGTGAGCTGCCTGCCCAACCAGCGGCGCTCGGGGAGCAGTGAGGGGTTAGGTGCCTTGCTCAAGGGCACTTCAGCCGTGGTGGACTGGTCGGGGATCGAACCGGCAACCCTCCGGTTACAAGCCCGATGCGCTAACCAGTACACCACGGCTGCCCCTAACTTAATAACTTAACACTTAATAACTCCACACTATTAAGCATTTATTAAGCATTTATTTAGCATTTGCTAACTATTAATGATGAAATATGAATTCAATGTTTTGTTCTTCATTTGTAAAGCATTGCTCCTACGGAAATTCTCATTAATAAAGCATTTGTACATACACAGTTCATAGTAAATAAACTTATATTAACATATGTTAATCAATTATGCAATAATAATTTGTTAATAAAGTTATATTTCCATTATTTGAACATTGTTAAGGAATGGTCTGTGAATGGGTGTATTCATGATGAAGAAACTGCTTTTCCATACATATAGTATATAATATTTATGAAAAAAAAAACCACACGCAGTAATTATTGGTTAGGATGCAGATGCATGTTTTAAACTGCTTCATAATCAATAATTCATGATTAACACAAGAGTTACAAAATGTAAATAAACTATATTTTATGAGCTCATCTAAAGTGAGCACACATGTTTATCTAAACCGTTATGTGACTAATACTTAATTAAATTAATGGATGTAGGAATAATGCTTTACAATGTGAACAAATAATCTAGTTATTGTAAGTTTTACAGATTGGGTAGGTTGTTTAGTTATTTAATTTGCTATATACTTGTTACTTATATTTTATGTAAAATGTTAATTTGGCTATTGACAAATAAACCTGACTGCAACATGACTAACACACACAAAGACACATGCACGCAACACAAATATATTAATCTGTGGATCACATCACAACACTAAAAAACAGCTTAATTTCCTCAAAGATAGTTAAGGGCGGAGCCATGAAGCCACTTCCTGGAACCCAAATCGCAAAGGAGGGGGGGGGGACGATCCTCGTCCTCCAGGCTCTTTCCCACTGATCTATTACTAACACTGGATAGACTATCCCATTGTTGCCGTCCCATCATTTATGTAGATCAGTGAGGACGAGGACAGAGGAAGGAAGTGAGGATGTATAAAAGATGAATGAGAGGCACCCATAGACATGAATTACGACAAAGTATCTTGCTCTGCCTTAACAATCTATGATTTCCCCACACGTGTCTTGCTTGTTTTTTTTTTATTTCCCTGCAGCTCCAATGCCTCATAGCTCTTTTGCTCCCCCTGGTGGTGAACTCACACCCCGTCGGTCGAAGTCTGCTGCCCTTGGACTGTGAGGACATCTACCAAAATGGGTCAGTGCATAACGGGGTTTACACCATCTACCCGACAACAGCCGACAAGCCTGTGGAGGTGTACTGTGACATGGGGTGTACAGAGGACGAGAACCACGAGGACGGGCAGTGGACGGTCAGTAGGCTTCCTGTCTGTATGACAGTGGACTTAAATACATGCACACTTGACATAGCAATGGTTAAATTATTTGTGCTATTTTCTCAGCATTGTGGCGACTTCTGATTTAGTACAACACGTGAATAATAATAAAGAAAAATGACACAGTATATTCAGCCATTCACTCATATTTCTATGAGTCATCAACTTCAGACTGTATTTTTTTGTTTGTTTTGACTTTCTAGCTAGCTCAGAACAGCTCATACATTTGCTTGTTTTGACTTTCTAGCTATCTCAGAACAGCTCATACATTTCCAATTAACAAATGCAACCATGCGGTTTTGCTTTAACCGAGTGCGTGCCATAGACTACACATACAGTATCAAGAGGAGATAACAATACTGCAATGTTGAGAATAGTTAGGAGATTCCCTGGACTGGCATCGTCCACCATCTGAAAAAATGGTGTCCATGGGGTTACGTTTGTCCATTTGGATTGGCTCATTCTTCCATCTTGGAAAAGGTCTATCCATATTAACATATTCTTGTCTCCATACATTTGTTCTCTGGGGTCAGTTCTAAAGGTAAACCACCCAAGCGAGATTTTGCTCTAGCAAACCTGTTGCCAATGTGTCAGGGACATATCTGACCTCAGATCTTTTGTAGCGTAAACACCAATCCCTTATCAATCAATCAGATCCAAAACCAAAATCCTATAGGATTCCTACAGGATTGTCCAAAACAATTCCCAAAATCTGATTGGAATCCTATAGGACACAAACCACAATGTTTTGTGATCAGATCACACAAAACACATTTGTGACCCTGTAAAGCGGAACCAGTTGTTTCGGTAAAATTGATTAAATTAAGTTATTGTGCTCATGTGAATGGCCATAAACTAAGCTTTCCAACTATATGTATATCAAGGGTATTACAAAAACTATCGCTAAGATAACCGCATCCAAAGTTGACATGGTTCTCCTGTCACAATATGCCAGAAGAGGAGAAATCACTTTTTTAAGCGGCGCGTGCACAACGGGAATGACAGCAAATGTGTTGAATCCTGCCGGGTTAAACAGTCAAAACGTATGTTTTTCCGTGAAATGCGTTCACGATATGAAACTGTAGACTGTATACAGTCAAATTATGCGAAAACGTGAAATTCAACATTTTAACCCGGAAGTTTGTTATTGTTGATTTTTTCAAAATGACGTTGTGCGCAAAATGACTGATTTCGCTTTGAATGGTCACATTTTAAAAACAAATGTAAACTGACCATATAACATAATATGATGTTGTCTCTTATTCTAACGTGTAAAACTAGTTGGCTTGATCACTTCACTGTCATGCCTCCTACTTTTTCTTCAGGTGATCCAAAGAAGAATGGATGGCACTGTAAACTTCTACCGGCCCTGGAATCACTACAAGAGGGGCTTTGGGAACAAGAACGGCGAGTACTGGCTCGGTAGGCACACTGCAGTTTTCACTCTCAGAGTTATGGAGCGGGGTGTTGAGTGGGATTTATTTTTTTATTGATCCCCAAGGGGACATTCAAGAAACATAATGCTGGATAATGTGACGTTTGTTGGTATTGGGATTGGTTGTATTGGAACACACGCAAAAACAATATTACACCTGAGAGCAAGGTTACCACTCCAATCTGTGCTTCCCAGGAATCTCCTTCTTTATCCACTTTGTTTGTTTCCAGTTCATGGAGGCAAGCTTATGTACAAAGACAGTCTATTTGTTTTTCTTTTACAATGTACTCAGAGAATGGACAGCCAGCAGAATGTGAGGGCATATTTGCTAAATGTGACATAAATATTATTTTTTAATATAGATTAGAAAGGTGTAGAGGTCACTTCTTAGCCCTTTAATGAAGCAGAGCTAGTTATGAAATCCAGTCAGCGGTCCTGAATCCCTGACACGCATGAATGTCGTCACATCTGCAGGTCTGGAGAATATTTTCAGACTCACCTGGAGAGGTAAGTACGAGCTGCGGGTGGACATGGAGGACTGGGAGAGAGGCAGCGTCTACGCCCACTATCCGGCCTTCTCCATCGACTCGGAAGATGAGGGCTACACACTTCGCTTGAGCGGATACGTCGATGGTGGAGCGGGTGAGTTTGGGATTCTTCAACCAGTTTAAGTCAGATTTTTCCCCTTATGTATGCATTCTGAATATTTTCTTTCATGTAACATCTCCCTGTGAAATAGCTTCAAATATAATTCATTTTTTGTCATTTGTCATTTGTTGTGTTTCTAAAAATGAAGTACCTCGATGACTAACTGATGGTTGACTGCATAGATTAAAATAGCTTTATGCATATACAAAGTAACACAATAAACAAACTGTTTACATATACATATGCTATCTATTATCAATCTATGCGGAGGAGAACACGCAGAGGAATAACGTGAGTTTTGTAAATGTGTCCTCTTAGGTGATTCTCTGCAACGAGTGAATGGGATGAAGTTCTCAACCCACGACAAAGATCAAGACATTTCTGGCAACAACTGTGCAGAGATGTACCATGGTGGCTTTTGGTATAACAACTGCCATTACGCTAACCCTAATGGGTTGTACAAAGGGAAGGGACGAGTGGCAAGCTATACAGGAATCATGTGGTACCACTGGAAAGGCATTTATTACTCTCTGAAGTCCATCACGATGAAAATCAAGAGGGTGTCTTTGTCCGTGGAGTGATTTGTAATCTCTCTCCCTCTCTCAGACCTCATTCTTACATATTACATACATTAAGATAGAATCAGTAATTGCTCCCTTGTTTGACCATGTATCTTCGTCTCAATCTAGTGAGACAAAAAACATTTGCCATTCTCATCATCTTGAGCTCAAAACTGAATTTTATTAGTCAGCTGATTTTTTTAAACTTTAAAATTAGCTTCAGAACATATTTGTTGCGACGTCTTTTTCTTGATTACAAAAAACATTACCATTAATAATGATGATAATAGTAATAATAAAATAATAATAATAATCCTTTAAGTTGTTTAATTGTTGTTATCATTATTAGTATAACACTATTTCCCAGTTGTCAGCTGGTTAAGTTAACTTAGGACCATCTTAAACGGTTTGAAAGGCAGAGTTTCATTGCATGATTTGCATGCATTTGCAAATAAATAGCAGTCAACTGGTTGTGGAGGAGTTGAACATCAGCCGGTAGTGGTACAGCCGTGGTGCAATGGTTAGGGCTTCGGGCTTGTAACCGGAGGGGGACCAGTCCACCACGGCTATGGTGCCCTTGAGCAAGGCATCTAACCCCTCACTGCTACCCGAGCGCCGCTGGTAGGCAGCTCACTGCTCTGGGTTGTGTGATTCACTTCACTGTGTGTTCGCTGTGTGTTCACTAATTCGGTTAAATGCAGAGAGCTGAATTTCCCTCACAGGATCAAAAAAGTATTCTATTCTATTCTACAGCTCTGGGTTGCTTTGGATAAAAGCAACTGCTAAATATCTAACAATTATTAAACGTTATTATCTAACAATTAACAAACGTTATTATCTCGGTGACGTCAAGAACATTTGTTATGTTACGTAAAGAAGAAATAGCGGTGCAGCTTTGCTTCTTCGCCAGCTGATAAACACACTAGCAACGGGTTAAGAGATCTAAATAGCAAAGGTTAAACTTTGCCGTAATAACTATAGCCCGTATTAGCCTGGGTTTTCCCATACTGCCTTGCGCGGTGATTTCAATCCCGCTGCTAAGCCAGTCTGGAAACTAACGCCCAAATGTTCGCCTGATGTTGGCGAACCAATCACAGAACATCCGAGAAGTTTCCGTTGCCCTCTTGCGTCTACATTCGACGCCAAAGGATTTACGGCAGCCCTTAGCGTTGCATACGAACGAGTTGGGTGAGCTATGCGCATTTGATAGACATCCGTGGCGCCCAATGAACGGATCTGGGCATTTTTTCAAATACGAGAAAATGAACGTCTGGTTGCCAGACCACGTCTCATTTGAGAAGTGGGAGGCGTTAGCCAGGCTAAGCCCGTATAGCAATAGGTACTAAACTCACGTTCATGTTCCTGAGACACAAACCTGTGAAATTCATTACCTATTTACCATCGATTATCTTTCCACTCGAGTGAATGTGTGCAAAAACCATCAGAGGCTTCTCTCCCTCACTCTCTAGAAACCAATCACAAGAACGTTATTAAAGAGAAACTATGCAGGATTGGCGATTTCATCTTAAGTTTCGGCTTCGTTTTTCATTTTCCCTCGTTTTATGCTTGCATATTTCTCTGCAGAGCTTCCCCGACAGCTTTAGCGTGTATCATATACATATATAGGCTAAATATATAAATTGCAAGTGTGGTTCTTCTTGTTCTTTATGCGTCAATAGCGGATAGGGACACTGGGGGCGGGAGGAAATATTACTGTTTTCGATAAAACTGGTCAGTCAAGCAAAACAACGATTTCTAAGCGATTTTATGACTATGAAAAAGTTGCATAGGGTCTCTTTAAAACCTGTTTTTCTGTTAATTTATGTTTGTTCATTTGTTTGTTTGCCAACTGTATTAAATCAAAGAAATAACATGAACACATACACTAAGGCCAGCAGGTGTATTGATGAAGGTGATGATGAACACATACAGTAAGGCCAGCAGGTGTATTGATGAAGGTGAACTGGTGAACACATACAGTAAGGCCAGCAGGTGTATTGATGAAGGTGAACTGGTGAACACATACACTAAGGCCAGCAGGTGTATTGATGAAGGTGATGATGAACACATACAGTAAGGCCAGCAGGTGTATTGATGAACAGGTGAACACATACAGTAAGGCCAGCAGGTGTATTGATGAAGGTGAACAGATGAACACATACAGTAAGGCCAGCAGGTGTATTGATGAATAGGTGAACACATACAGTAAGGCCAGCAGGTGTATTGATGAAGGTGAACAGATGAACACATACAGTAAGGCCAGCAGGTGTATTGATGAATAGGTGAACACATACAGTAAGGCCAGCAGGTGTATTGATGAAGGTGAACAGATGAACACATACAGTAAGGCCAGCAGGTGTATTGATGAATAGGTGAACACATACAGTAAGGCCAGCAGGTGTATTGATGAAGGTGAACTGGTGAACACATACAGTAAGGCCAGCAGGTGTATTGATGAAGGTGAACAGATGAACACATACAGTAAGGCCAGCAGGTGTATTGATGAATAGGTGAACACATACAGTAAGGCCAGCAGGTGTATTGATGAACAGGTGAACAGATGAACACATAAGGCCAGCAGGTGTATTGATGAAGGAGCTACTGTGTCTGTCTGTCTGTCTTTCCTGCACCGGTTCCAGAACTGCAGTCCCACCTAGTGAAAAGATAATTATGCACGTTTATCTACCGGGTACACTGTGTTTGTGTGTGTGTGTGTGTGTGTGTGTGTGTGTGTGTGTACTGTATGTGTGTGTGTGTGTGTGTACTGTATGTGTGTGTGTGTGTGTGTACTGTGTGTGTGTGTGTGTGTGTGTGTGTGTGTGTGTGTGTGTTGATATTGCCACCCACTCTGTGCTACAGTAAATGCGCACTGTTCTTAGTACAATAACAATACATACAAAATATCACAAAATTAAGACAATACTCTCGTAGCAAATTAGGTTCCATTCAGTACACAGTTCACCAACTCAGAATGTACCCCACGTGTTCTGCAGAAGATCACTGTCCTACAGTATAGTGTGCATTCATTTATAACAATCTGACTGCACTGTCGTACCACCCTTAGCCAATAATAATTAGGTACCTCCTAATCACGTGAACCAATCAGTGAGCTCCAATGTTGTCAGTCAATCAATATGTATGACTGCTCAGCCAATCAACATTCTCCAACCCAGCTCTGCGATAATAGTGGGAGGCCTACGGAGTGATGTTTTTTTGGCTGCCAATAGGGAGCCATCTTGTGGTTCATATGTTATCTTGCAGTTCTTTTGACAGTTTTGTATCGTGCTCTAATGGTATAAACGATTATTTTTTAAACGATTAATCTAGCGATTATTTTTTCGATGCATCGATTAATCTAACGATTCATTTTTTCAGTTCGATTCGATTTCGATTCGATTCGATTATCGATTATCTCCCCACTAATTGACTAATTGCAATATATACATGTTGATTTACATATCTGAATGAAATAAAACATTGCAATGTATGTTTATTGCTCTTAAAATTCCAAAATGAAAGACTATGCAAGTGCAAAGTAATGCATTCTAAGTCAGAGGTGGCATTCAATAAAACCTTGAAGCCTTGAAAACACTGGGAGTGTTGTCAAATTGAAGGGGACAAGATCCCAACTGTCATCAATAAAATGACAAGTTAAGTAGGCTTATTTTAAGTCTTTGGGACTTTGGGGCCATAGGGCCCACCTACACATACTGTATACCCCCATCAAATCATCATTATGATGATCATTATTATAATAATTATTATTATGCTGCATTAAGTGTACTTTCACTTCAAAGCAGTCAATGTTTTAAATGCTAACATTGTTCACAAAAAGTTTGTGAAAAAATCAGAGACCTGCTTTAGTAATGTAAGATACAGTATAATTAGGCCTACAGTACAATAGCTTTTGCATGGTTGCATGATACAGTACTTCTGAAAACAACAGCAATATAATATGGGTGCTATTGTTTTGGGATGTTTCCCTCATGCAAGCATCAAACTCTGGACAAAATTGACATGCTTTTTAATGAAATTCCATTTGAATCTCTGAATGTAAGGATTCAGGAAACACGTACCAACTTTAGTCAATGTATTACGGCCGAGCAGATAGGCGTAAATCACTGATCTGGAGATTTTTAGATGAAAGACTAAGGCTACAATCTTTTGACCATATTCAAATTTGACTGAACTATACTCTGCTCTGTATCAAGAATCCACGTTGTTCTATTAAATGTCGTTAAATAATTAAACAGCAGGTTGAACGGAACTTACCACCAACGTTATCGATTAGTTTCAGTTTCTGTCGCGCAAACACGCACATGCATGCATTCAATGAACGCTCATACCAACACTTAATTGTGTTGCTGTATGTTTATTCACATCGAATTAGCAAGTATTTCCTCCTGATTGCTGAAACTTTTGTTTTCTTTTTCTGTCGGGCCGCAGTTGCTTCATCAAATTATCAGGTGAAGCACCGAGCCTAATTTCACTCCACGCCTCACAGACCAGCAGTCTCTCTACATTGCGGACCGGTGCAGCTCCGTCCGCGGCCCATAGAGAAACGCAGTAGAGGAACGAGTGCGTGCTGCAGTGCCTTGCGCTTTTGAAATTCTGAGGAGTCACTCACGTTGCCGCCAACCTTCTTTTGATTTTGATGACGTGTCGATTCGCATATTTTGAAACGACGTATTTTTTGCGTCGAACTAATCGGTTAAGTCGATGCGTTGTCCCAGCCCTAATTGAGACAGAGATTGTCAGCATCCCATTTTGCATCCAGATAAAATATACCACAATACTATTGCTCACTCAAATGTACAAACAAATTAAACTAGATGCACCGCATAGCGGTACACAATATGACCACCGCTCAGTTCGGCACATTCTCTCCACAAAAATAAATAACGCTTGTCAACTTTCCTGTATCTCCTTTTTTGTGCAATTGATATGCATAAATCTCCTACTCTTGCAGCCCATGTGTATACAGTATAAACTAGATATACCCCAAAGTGGTACACAATATGACCGCCGCTCAGTCCTGCACATTCTAGAAATCACGCTTTTGTTTCCATCCTCTACTCCATCCCCTACTGCAACTTGTATGTAAATGATATGTGCATGTGTGCGCTTCCTTTTGTGTATGAATGCTTCTCTGTCTGTGAGTTTTCGCTGTGAGTGTGTGTGGTGGGGATAATGGTGTGTGTGTGTCCGGGGACCAAACTAGATTTTTCCGTAGAAATCTACTGGGGCTACATGCTCACCAAGTTTCATGTGCCCCGGTGTTACCGTTGTCCCGGGACTCGTTGACCAAAAATTCAGGAAGTATACTAGATGACGGAAAAAAATAGTAAGAAAAAAACGCTACGCTAGCGGTGGTCATAATTATATAAACGTAAGACATATGTTTCCTAGCATTACCTCTTGATTGAAGACACAGTGTAGCAGGAAGATAAAGGTTCCCTGTTGGCTACTGAACACATGGAAGGACAGATCCAGTGCTTGCTAGGCTACTTCTCACAAATAAATCAAGGCAAACCAATGATAACGGACTGGATCAGGATTTTAATCACCAAGGTTCTGCAGAAAATGAACGAAGATGTATCAAATAATATTATTATGACCACCGCTAGCATAGCTAGCGAAGCGGTCATATAGTTGTTGTCAAAGTTTTTGGTAACACTTTACTTGACGGGTTCATTCATAACACATTCCAGGGTTTCCCCCAGAAAATTTGTTAGTTAAGGTGGTGTCTGTCCAGGGGAAGGGGGCGTCGCCGTAGCGTCCCCACCGCATCGCCGGCACTTTTATTTTGACAAGTTTTTGACGTTTTGTCTTCCACATTCATGAAAGGGTTGGTATGAATGTTGAGTCATGCTTCATGAAACAGTCATGAATGCTTCATGTGCAGCGCATGACAGCTGTTATGAATGTGTTATGAACGAACCCGTCAAGTAAAGTGTTACCGACATTTCTATCTATCTATATATACAGTCATTGGTGTAGACAATGAATGCATTTATCATAAAATAAACAAACAGACAAACAGAAAACTAAATTCTCCTGGACACTGCACTTCCCCATTGACTAAGATGTGACATGATCAGGTTGGCTAAAACAAAAAAGACAGCAATGCTGCTTTGCGATTGTTGGACTTTTATTTTGACAAGTTTTTGACATTTTGTCTTCCACATTCATGAAAGGGTTGGTATGAATGTTGAGTCATGTTTCATGAAACAGTCATGAATGCTTCATGTGCAGTTCATGACAACTGTTATGAATGTGTTATGAATGAACCCGTCAAGTAAAGTGTTATCAAGATTTTTTTTCCCGTCATCGATCCTGAATTTTCCGTCAACGATTCCCGGGACACCGTAACATCGGAGCACATGAAACTTGGTGGGCATGTAGCCCCAATAGACTTCTGCGGAAAAACATTGTTTCGTCCCCGGGGGTTACTCCACCCCCGCGCTGCCCCCGCCCGAAGCCCAAAAATGACAGTTTTTCCTACATAACTACCTGAACCGTGGCGCCGAGGATGACAAAATGTTTATGGTATGTTGGACTCAAGAGCTTGCATCAACTTAGTTTATAACCTGTAATTTGTGATTTGCACCCCCACGGTAAAAATTGAAAATGCAATGTAATATTGCTTTAATTGCCCCTATCTTCAGATGAGATGTTATGAACTGCACCAAATGTCATGTGTATGATTAACCTGACACCGTCTGGGAGTATGCCAAGTTTTGTGGAATTTCATCCATGGGGGGCTATAAAATAAATGGATTTATGTGTCCATTCAGGACTGTATACACATCGGCCTGTAGATGGTGGTATTAATCCTCTAAAGTCTAAATCTGCCCCCCCCCCCCCCGGGGATTTGAAAAACTGTACCAAACACACATCTCAATCTTTGCTAGTTTTTAAGTGACACCATTAGAAACCTTTAATGAACTAGTTTCCAAATATATATGTTTTAAAAGAGAATGGTTGCTCTGGGTGCTGGATGCTACGGTCATACACACACACACACACACACACACACACACACACACACACACACACACACACACACACACAAACATGCAGGAACACACAAACAGACAAGCACAGGCACATGTGCACACACACACACACACACACACACACACACACACACACACACACACACACACACACACACAAACATGCAGGAACACACAAACAGACAAGCACAGGCACATGCACACACACACACACACACACACACACACACACACACACACACACACACACACAGACACATACGTACCTACAGACACACGCACCAGCACACACATGTACATAACAAATTACACAAACACATGCACAAACACGCCCACACGCATGAGCACACACACACACACACACACACACACACACACAGATGCACAGTACACACACACACACACACAGACACAAACACAGATACCTCAATGTTAGAAGATAACATTTGTCAGTCAAGTCTTGCTTCACCGATACAATATGAAACTATGCATTGCGCTTGGTATGGGGAAGGTGGTACATGTTTCAACTCTTCATGTGTGTGTCTGTGTGTGCAGCTGAGTGACTTCAGTCTTCTTGGTGTTGTGCCTCGAGTGTTTGAATTCTCTTCCTTGTAGAATCCCCTTCTACATTCCACAAGTTCACATTGTTTTTTTAACAACCCTATTTCCTCAAAATATGTGAGAACAACAACAACTGAGATGGATGACAGAATTGGGGCAGAGTGACACTACCCTGCAGTCAATCAGCTCAATAAAAAGGGGCTATTCAAAATATTAGCCTAGTTATGATGGTTCAGCTTATTTTTACGATCCATCTTTAATGTATGAGGCTTTACCCAAGCAAGTTGCATCAGTGGTGCCTACATAAAATAATATTAATCCATGCACACCCATCCTGCCCAGGTCATGCACAAACCAACATCCATAGCACTGCAAATATTCCTCTGATTCTGATTTTAGGTTTGTGCATTGGCCAGCTTAACAGTAGTCTACATTGTATAGGCTACAGTACAAACAACGGTCTATCCTTCATTCACGCATAATTAAATCTCATTTGGGACATCTTTACACAGCCCTATAAACGCTACAATAACCCTCAGTTTTGTTCTCGTTCACGGTTTTGTAAAGGTCAAATATGTCCCAATACAGGAACATGTCACTGTCAAGATCAAGAACAACATTTGAATGGTTTTCCCCTGGGGCTTTCCCTGAAGTGTTTCTGAGCTGCTGGAGAGGACAAATATGCAAACAGACAAAACAAGTCTGTCACTGAGGTGAGGTGAGGTGAATTGTGGCACATTGGCACAGCACAGTTTGAACCCTCATGCATCAAACACTACACAAAGCTTTTCATATGTTTCAATTTGATCTTGACCATTTGATCTTTTCATTTTAACATGTTAATGCACTGGTTCGCCCATCGGTATGATTGTTATGCTTGGGTGTAACGTTAAGAGAATGTTTGGCTAGGTAGCTGGCCGTGGTCCTGGAATGCCTTAAGCGGAGATTACGTTAAAGCGATGGCTGCTTGCACCCCCTGTGTAATGAAGGAGGATGAGTAAGTGGGCTATCAGTAAAATGGAGGAGTAGGAGGAGGAGGAGGGATAATTTTGTGAACACTGGGGATTGTGGCATGGAAAAGGAAAAGGAAAGGGAATGGCAAGGAAAAGG